>NC_068366.1:74680535-74800535 GCF_020536995.1 Dreissena polymorpha
GGTGAAGTGGGTTGGGAGGTTCTCCTGTATTTTTTTGTGAAGGAAGAGGTTAAACAGAGCCGAGTATAGTAATCATCTGCAAGAAATCAGTATGTCGACCTGTCCATTGAGAAGTACTCCGTTGCTTGTATTTCTTTTGTGTTTTTTGATAACTTGCACCAGCGTCAATGTTGAACACTACCAAAACCATCATGCCACACGCAGTCGAACTCTTTCTAAAAGTTATAGAATATATCACGTTGGTATTGCATGTATTTTTAAATGATGACTCTGCAGTTGAAGATTTGTCAAACTGTGCTCCGTCCAGTTCGAAATTCAGCCTATTCAGCGTGGTTCAGACACGCACGCTTGTTCTTTAGCTTTATGGTTGTGTGCACTAAGTAATGACCACTGCCGATGTTTTTACCAGGAAATGTCTTTGATTTCGACTTCTTGTTGCTTGACGTTAACCCTTGCGGATCCAGTACGAACTCAATCAAGTTGTGTACTAACCCGTGTAGAGATATCCATATCGGTTTTGTAGACGGTTTGTGTGAGTGAAGGGTATTAACAAGTATGATTTGGTGGCTTCTATTGAACTCATACAATCGTGGGCTCTCCTTTGCCAAATCGTCCTGCTCTCCCTTGTGTGACCTTGGTTAGTTGACCTGCATAATTGTGATGTTGTGAGACCTTGCTGAGCTACAAATGGAGATTATCATGCTGTAGACTGGGGTGCAACTGAAACGTTGTTGTCTACACCCTTGCAAACGATGAAAGCAACCCCGTGGCAATGTTTTGAATCCTGCCCGCTAAAATTTATTTTGTGCCCTTAGTCCGTTGATGTAACTTCGAAACCTTACCGCCTGATCTGGGCTAGTCCTATGATGTCACAGCTGTAGCGCTTCTTTTCGCATGTATAGTGTGTTTTTACGGCCATTTCTTTTTCGGTATTTGCCGTTGTTGCCAACTTGATGGATTGGTGAGCTCAAGAAGATGCTATGTTGCATCCACCCTTGAGACCGACAGTGGATAGCGCGGTTGGTGTTATTTCGTGCCCCGACAGCTCCGGCTTCAAGGTGCCTGTACCGCGTCACTTTTTCGGCTTTGTCTGGGACCATCGGATGTCAACAAAACATCACTTCAGGTAACGTTTTTAATAATTTCTTCATTAATTCAAAACCATTTACAAAAACAAAGACATTTTGAAGTTTTGTTACATGTATATTCACATGATACTTTTCACGAACAATCCTTACGATTTTGTGTATTAAACAAGTGCATTTATTGGCAGTAACAATTCACTGATGATTCAACATTTTGTAACAATCAATTTTATAGAAACTCACAAGAAAAGGTTTGCCGCAAAAGAAATATTTTTCTGTCCGTACGTGAGTGGCTTTGTGTTTGGAGATCACCGACTGTGTTTTGACCTCTCATCCACACTGTTCGCAAACAAATTGCATTCTACAAATAAAAATATGAATATAAATTATCGACAATCATGATGATTTTGAATAACATGAACGTCGTGATTATCATATTATAAGCCCGCTAAACAGTACCAACAATGTGTTATTTAGACAGACTTAAAATATTATTGACGTGTATGTCAATCTTTCGATTCTCTAGTTTAGTCTGTATACCACACACAGCATTTCGAAAATGTGTCCCACACATAGCATTTTTACATTTTTATACACACACTCCGAATCAGATGTATTTGCGCAAACATACAATGTATGTAGCTTCTAAATGAAGAATTACAATGTCCGCCCTAATTTTTAACCTTCGACAATATTATAATGAACGTTTTTGTTGATTGTATAAAAAATATACCACCCATAGCATTTCTTTTCGTGTGTTTTTAAACACTTTTTGGAAGAAGTACTTCATTAATTTTGCGCAAACTTAACAAAGTTATGTAGTTTGACAATTACCGGGCACTTGTCTTTGGCTTTTGGTAAATAGTTTTGAATTAAAGAAGAAATTATCAAAAACGTTACCCGAAGCGATGTTTTGTTCACTACCTTTTTGTCCCACGTGGTACAGGCACTTTGGGCTTGGTATTCTGATTTGGTGTCCTCTTTATTTCATTTCAGTAGGCTTAAGTTAATATTGGCGGCTCGGTCTCCTCTCCAAAATCTTGCAGCTGGTCGCACAAAACTTGCTAGCCCTTCACTTTGTTTCGCCCGTCAGCTGAAGTTGTTACCTGGATGGTTGGCACCAGGTACAGAACCAAAAGTGAGACTTAAGTGTCAGATGAGAACCAGTTGTTCAAATCCTCCCGAAGGGGCTACTGCCGGGTGAAAAAATTCTATAATTACAAATAATCACAGTATTGCGAAGTTCAAGCAAAATGCTGAATAATGAGTGTAAAATAAACCCAAATTCTCTGAGTGTAAACCAAAATCAATTCGTTGAGTATTTGGACAATCACACAAACGAAAGAGAAAAAAATAACGTGCAGTATTCTGGGGAAAAATTACACTTTTACTAGCACCTTCTTGCGGATCTTGCAAAGATTGATTTTCCTGAATGATGCGAGCAAGCTTGAAGTGCGCGACCTTGACCTCATTAATTGGGCCAACAAGAATTGTTTCGCCCGAAGGTCGCGATGTATACATTCATTCGCCTCCAGATACGCCTTGCCATCTGCGATCTGAAAATTAATCACACATAAACTACGGAGAGTAAGTGCCTTAACTAATTATTCTTGAGATTGATCGTATCGTCACATAGCTCAGGTGGTACAGCGATATAGTGTCAATCCATGGTTCCTTAATGCTATAAATTGTGTTTGACTGATTGAAGTTTATCGCCGTAGTAATAAACCTGCTCGCACGTTTTTTCGGTTGCATGGTTAACCAGCACTAAATGAACAAAATTAAGCCAGTATCTGAAATGTTTTGTTTGAATCAGAGGTCTAAGAGAACGATGGTATAGTGGTTTAAGGTAGTTTTTCGTAATAGAAGAAATGGAATAATACCACGGCCAATGTATCTTGTATATATATAATGACATCCGATAGCTAATTCATCTACGTGTTAACACAGTAATGTATTAATAAACATTTTGTGTCGCGGCTGCTCAAGTTGAAAATATTCATAATTAAACTCCAAAACTATATTTCGAAAAAAATTCCTGTTACCACCAGCACGTATTATACGATAAAGGAAAACACTACTTAAACACTAAATTCATAAAACAAAACACTAGTTTAATTACAAAATATGATGTATTTGCAAGTGTATAGCCTCTTTGCAAACAAAGACTTTCACAAAGATTATCATTGGAAACAATAACGGACCTAATCTTTGAGGAGAACGTGTCGGAATTAGAAAATATACAACTAGAAATGGCTTGCTGCTCAATTTCTTTTTTAACTTGTTTATATTACTACTCTGAAATTACTTTTTGAATACAACTTTTTGACATTATTAAAAGACTTAAAAAAGAAAGAGGCTTTATTATATGGGGTGATTTGAAACACTTTATAGTTCGCATATTAGATAACTTAAACTGAAATTAAGCTGAATAAGTATAAAGCTCGAATTTAAGTCTTAGACTCAGCTAATTGCTACAATATTTAGATTTCTTCAGACAACATTCCTGTCAAAATAAAAAGATACATGTGGTGGAGAAAACATCAAATACAACAAGCTAGGCTCAATATAGTTTGAATCACATCATTTTTGCAACACTGTTAATTCACTGAAATTGAAACAAATCTTCAATCGGATCATTCAACCGTCATTTAAACTTTACTTTAAGCACTTTGTTTCACAAACAAAGGTTGGAACCATTCCCTATTGTCAGACAGCGTTTATGAACATGTACTAAACAATATATAATTATATCAAATTTCAATACGCACTACCAATTTAGAATTATGTAGCCTAGGACGCAATAATTCAATAGCAAAAACAATATAATGTACAATTATTATAACAGCATTTTAGTATATCAGTCTCTTTATAAGCAATAAATACGAATGTAGCAGATACAATATTTTAACAAATGTTTAAAAGAAATAAAACTGTCCAACAATATAACAGTGTGTGTGGAATTCAATCGAAGGTTTCATAGCTAAATAGGAAGCTTTAACAGTTATACATATCTAAAATAATAGGAGTACAGTTTTGTCTAGAATTCAAAGTTTATCAAACGTGCTGGAAAAATAGTGGTGCTTTTGGTGTCAGATACTAAAATGAAGGATTTAATTGTGCAAATGTATCTACAACACAAACTCATGACCTGTATTGAAAAGGGTGATAAATCTTAGCTTTTTATACAACATTTGCGCCCAATAACTCTTCAAAATACTTTTAAAATGCCTTGGAGTTATAGCTCATAGATAAACATTATTTATGGACAAATTAATTCATAAAGACCGCACTGTTTCGTAAAACGGAGAAACATGTGTGTAAATGAACTGTTAAAATTATGAAATTATTCACTACACTGAAGAAAATGACGTCCCAGGTGTTCGTTTCCAAATGTACTTCGAACAAAGATTTGATTCGTTAGCGTGAGTTTTAAGAATACTATCGTGTTTCACTATTTCCGCGATGACACAATACATACCCCCCTGTGCTCATGCATCCGATCTCCAAGGAGCTTGCACAGAATGTAGTCAAATGATCACATGTAAAAATTTATTCAAACTCTTAACGCATACAGTAGCTAAGATATTCAAGTTTGAAATGTGTTGCGTCAGAAAAAGTCTCCAAGAGTAATGGCCAATGTGACTGTCTGTTGACATTGAGCATATTGTTCGTGTACTGCAAGATATAATATTGCTTCTTGTATAAGTTAATTACTTAATATATAATGTTTTTAACTGTAGCAGTTACACACAATATTTTACTATCTCAGTGATTTACCTTGCAGACAGATAATGATAAATTCCCAAAAATGTGTAACACTTATCAAATATTAACTACATATTAAATGTTAAATCTTTCAAACAACTCACTTTAAATCTACATTCTACCATGAATGATATACATTGAGAAAAAAAACACAATAATACTGTGCGCCATTAACTTTTTTTTTAAACGCCTTATGTTCTGCTTTGCGTTGACCCCTTCTAAAGCGATAAGTAACATTTTATCTTCGGCGTTTGTGATATTTATGTGTTGATAATGTGTCTGACTGTATGGCAATATGTGACTTGCTTAGAATAGCATAACTAAATTGTATTTTTTTTCACTGCTGACGCAGCTGGAGTTTTACTTTGTTTATATAATTATCATGACCACGCATGTTTTAATACTTCCCATGATACTGTATAACACATTTCATATTTGTGTGCTGCTTTAAGCACATCTTGGACATCTCTTTCGAAAACAAGTCTTACATTAACCACAAAATGCCAAATATAAAATTATATATATTATTAAACAGAATTCATAAATATTCATTTCATAGTGCATTTTTGGTAATAATACTTATTTTCTTGATCATTACAGAATAATAAACAGTTACATACATGTCAAGTTAAATTGTATTTTATACGTTAAATGAAATATGGAAAACGTTATTTTATATCATACAAATAAACGCTCGTAAACCTGTTTAAAACCTGAAAAAAGATCGTTATACGTTAATACATGAACTTATCAACAGTAGTTTATTGAAAAGCAACTCCCAGCATACCTAAAAACATACCTTAAATAACAACTCCTCTGCTCAGCCTAATACAGCAAGAGTTTAAGTTGAGAGAATACAATGTGTTTTAGCTTCTCAACCTTGCTAGTTAAACCCAAACTTCAGTCAATGTTCTCTACTACACCCTTACCACTAACTTACTTGTCCGGCCATGTCGACGATATTATCAAACGTGATTGACTTGCCATTGTCGTTCCTTAGGTAATTCAGTAGCGACCCATTCACCATGAGTTCCGTGATGATCCACATCGGCTCCGACTTTTGTACAGACGGCCATCAAATGGACAAGCTTCGGGTGACTTAGAAGGTGCAATAGTTTTGCTTCTTTTATGAAATTTTCGGACGCCTTCTGACGAGGATTGAGTGTAATTACAGCAACATCTACCGTTGTTTGCCATTTGCCTTAAACATGAATCCGAGAGCAAGTTACAATTTTGCATGAACGTAGAATTTAATTCCGTGCTAAAAATATCCATTTTCAAATAACTGTACATTAACGACTATAACGCCTATAGCCACACGGGATAGTCGCAAGAATGTCAATGTATTTTACCGCTTAAAGACATTTAATTAATGTACAAATACACACAAATCATAATGTTTCCATATTTACAGTACCTTACGATTGTTTTACAGAGGAAATGTAATACGAATTGAGCTGAACAGTATTTGCAGTGTTTGGTAAACGCTTCTCATGTCAACGACCAGGGTTCCAATCTAACATATGTGATGGTGCACATATTAAACAGGTGGTATTTTACAGGGAATTCTGGATTTGATCCATAGAAAAACAACATCAAATGTAAATGCATTCCAGCAAAATAACGTTAAGTGCAGCCATGGGCGCAGAAATGCCTCATATACTTAGAAATTCAAAAACATTTTATTGCCGTTTAATTGGAAATAAAATAAATGTTATTTGAATGTATTATGTAATTTGCTTACAAGGAAAATTCAAAATAGTAATTAAAAAACTGTAATATTGTTCATATTCTCGCTATGAATCCCTATCCAAAACTTGAGTTTCATTATGCAATCATACATACGTATTTTAAAGTTGTTGCACTACATTGATTTAAGTCTGCAATAATTCCTGTAAACATAGAAGCCTTAATTTTGTTGTTCGAAAAAATGAATTAACGCGAATACTTAGCATATGCGCCTCGATCTACATTCCGATTTTTTTTCAACAAAGTTTTATTGTTTCAGTTTAAGAAGGATTCGGATTTGTCGACTTGTTTTTTTCTGTTACAATAATAATTGTCAGACAAAACCTCGGAAACAACCATCATATTACCCGTATGGCCCTGTATATCCACATACCTTGCTGCATCAACCTTAATTCAGTAGTGTTCCAGTTATTGCAGGATCCAGAGTTTTGAAAGCTTTGTCTGATCTCTGTCAGCGTAGCAACCACAAAAATGCATAATAATATGCATATTCCAAACATGGCTATGCATCTCAATAGTAAATTACCATCCTAGCTCGAGTACTTTTATACCTACTGTATGATTCACATTCGGAACCAAGACGAACAGACTGACTCTTCGTAGATATACCTATAGTCACATCCGGTTTCACCGATATGGTTATAATGTATTTCCTATAAATGTCCATCGATCTGCGTGGTTTATTTTTAACATTTATTTATCGAAAACGATGTTACATAAATACCACTAACTATACTAATCTTCTGATGCAGATTTGGTCAAAAGCTTAAATACTTTAGCCTGACATTAGTATCAATCTTAACAATAAATCAAACAGAAATATAATGTTGTTCATGAATTATCATTGGTCCATATCTTAGATTAAAATTAGTGGGATATTATGGAAATTCTTAATGATAGTGCATGTTCTTTTTTTTTATAGTATTTGCTAACCATTATTCAATCTTAAGGCTCATCCGCCCACACGTCTCCGAAAGATCCACTATTTATCTTCTGCTGAAGTTCCAACGGGTTTCTGTTCACCTGAAGCTGTTGGAACTGTGGATTAGGAGCTAATCCAGTAGCTAATAAACATAACAATAACAGATACGCTTAAATTGAATGAATTAGTTTATTCATTAAATGATATGCTGCCGAATCGTATATTTATTAAATACTACTTTGATCGAATCTTTAACATAGTTTAGTTAATACTTCAGCTTTTCATACCTTCGACTATAATTGGCGGGAAACAGTCCCCGAGACCCGTCGGATGCGGTTCCTATCCACCAACTCTCGTCTATCTGCTCTACATTGGTGATGGCATCATCAGAGTCGAATGTTATTACGTCTGCGGAGTCTTAAATGGTGAATGTACGGGTGATAATCAATGTTTGATTGCAAATACTCCGAATATGAATGGCTGGAATGTTTACATTATATAACAGGGGGCTGAATTAGGACTCCAGTCAGCGACTAGCAATATTAGCTATTGCCAATAAAAATGTAATTACAACATGTTTTGGTTTTTATTGAAAATCTATTAAGAGGAGTAAACACACAAGTTGTTATAGATGAAGTTATTTGCAAATAAATCTTTAAATATGTGCAATATTTTATCAAATTCAAAATAAATAATTTATAATGACTAAAATACAAATTAATATTACGCAAAATCACAAAATCATGTATACTTACCTGCTTGGTAGCCATACATTGCAATGCAAACCATGCCATTTTCGGGTGTTTTCTTGATTTTTTGCAATGCTGCAGAAGCCTCGGATGCATACACATCGGAATAAAGGTTTACATAAACGCGACTAATAACATCTGGTATGTTAGTGGCTAGGGCGACCAGATTAGCAGGCTCTGCTTGAAAACAAACAATCAGTTGTTCCATGAAATTTTCTCGATGAACGAACAATTATACCCGTACATTTTTAATGATGGATACACATAGTAATTTTACACTTTACAATTTACACAACCAATATACTTTACGTTCAGCAACTAAATACCCAAACCTGTATCATATATCAGTATTTTCTGGTTCAATAGAATAGCTGTAGCTAGCCTCGTTTATATTGTTAATAAAAACAGTTGACCGGTTTTTAATATTTTGTGTGAACTATTGTTAAGTGTTGTGCTACAATGTGTGTTGATATCATTCCCCCTATGGTAAAAACTGGCCAGGCCTCAGGGATTGCCTGCTTTGTCAAATAATTGCATTAATCGATGGTAGTAACGTATGTGGATATTTATAGACATGCATGTAAACAACTATTCTCTATGCTATTTAATTATCAAATCATGTACTATAGGATCTATATTGTTTAAACAAAAGACCATTGTGTTACTGACATTGTAACATAATGTATTCTTAATAACTTTGAAATCAATAATAGTGCATGACTTTCTGTCAACAATATTGGTA
The DNA here is from genome assembly GCF_020536995.1 of Dreissena polymorpha. Lineage (NCBI taxonomy): Eukaryota > Metazoa > Mollusca > Bivalvia > Myida > Dreissenidae > Dreissena > Dreissena polymorpha. The sequence goes on from NC_068366.1 coordinate 74,689,551, forward strand.
CACGTTCAATGGGCGTCGTTCGGGTGCGAAACCAATTATTCATACAACTTCGTTATAATGATCCCAGCCAATTTCGAGCAAGATCGCTTGAATATTGATATTTTTGGATTGAGCAAATAATGGCATGCCCACCTTCGAATTCAAATAGTTTTAATCTTTAAAATGCGTGTGTTCAAATACAAATAAAATCTCAACAAAGTTCTATTACAAGGCAGATAACCTGAACGGCTTTAAAAAATGGCAATTGAATTATACCTTTTGAATATGTAAACTTTACCCGCCTCAAATATTTTTCTCATCTTATCCTCATCAAACTAGGTTATAACGTTGTAAGCGTAAAATCTCAGCTTCGCACGGTAACTTACCATATCGCACGAAGCACTTCATTTACCTGTTTCTTCTTCAACGGAAATATGAATGTATACTATATAATATTATATTAGTATGCTAATATGGTGTTCGCAGGTTGTGTAAAGAAGCGTTCTTGAGACATTGCCTCGAGTGCAATACAATTTTAAACTACCCACGCGACTGATTTACTATGCCATTCATTAAAAATATTATTCTTTTAAATTGACACTAATGGGTCATTTGAGAAGTAAACGAACTTTGTTGCGGAAAGACCGAAATATAATTAATGCATGTGTCACACACAAAATATGATCGCCACCTTGCGGTTTAAAATAAGATTATTGAAGTGTATAACTATAAAACACTGTATGACGGTGAACACTACGGCATGATAGGGTTTGACCTCTATTCCAGAATTTGAAGAAAAAATCAACTTTATGCTTAATATGTTATTTCACAACAAATATCAAAGCTCTGTTATTTAATGTTTATACAAGATGATACTCCACAACAAATATTAAAGTTTGTGGTTTCAGAGGAAAGAAGTTTAAAGGTATTTATTGTTTATGTATTTGTAAGTCGTGTGACCTATGGAACGTTGACAGTTCCGAACCGATTGCCATGATTTCATCAAACTTAGTATTGAATTACTACACAATGTCACGTTTAAAACAATAAATTCATGAACGTTGCGGTTTAAGAAATGAAGATTTGTAAAAATCATTTTTTCTTTGATTACCAACATATGAAGATTTAAAAAAAAACACAAAAAAACAATATATCATTATTTTAAAAGTATCTTTATGTGGTTTAAAGAGGAGAGATTATTAGGGGAACAAGTTAAACCACTTATAACATGAACTGATGACGGCGGAAAACGGAAATCACGGTATCCTAAAATCTTTCAATTAGCTCTTTTTCCTCAGGTGAGCTTCCAAGGGCATTACCAGTCGCTCATCAGACCTTTTTTTAATTACGAATGCATGCTACATGTTAATATTTTCATTTTTTCATCGACTTTTAAATAAGAGGACCCGGGGACGCTCAGTGGTGAAATACTCGATATCCTTAGTTTTAGGGCTTTGCAAACTGATTATCCAAAGGGCAATACTGAGTCGACGTACGGGTACCAGTTTTTATAGAGAAACACCACAGAAACATTCCTGTGAAGTTTCATCAAATGTTCTCCAGATGTTAATGAGGAATTAATGAAAAAAAATTCATAAACACACACCTCAACACACATACGCGGATGGACGACGGCATCCCAATAGCTCATTACGAATTCATGCTCTGATGAGCTTAAAATACATGTTCAAGTTAAGCCTTAAGGTTTACAGTTTTTCGCTTTTAATATTGGCACATGGTGCCTCGCGAAATAAGAATGACAACATAGTTGTCAGATTCATCAAACTTGTGTTATAAACTTGTATAATGTTTGCAACATAAAATTGCAAAACGATATCAAATGTTGTTCATGAGAAAAACGCAAGCTCATACAGTTTAGTTCTAGGTCTGTATTGTGAAAGTATACACACTTGTAAGTATAATTTGCACATAATTAAAACACGTCATATTTGATTGGAAATCTTTAAACTATTTTAACCAAGCAAGATGGTTCATCCTCGTTGAATCGCAAAACGTAGAACTAGCAAAGCTGTAACCAAGGCCAAACTTATCAAGACACAACAATTTAAACACTAATACAAAAAATATTGTTTAAATGCTATACTAATTTTTGACTGAGCTTCAAAGAAGACCTAAGATTTGTTTTCCTTATCTGTCATTTAAGAATACAAAAACATTTAGTTATTTTTTGTAAAATGTTGAATATCAGATACTTACTCTTATTAAATATGCTTCAATCAGTGTGTTTAAGTTAGTACTAATTTACTGAAAGGATATATTTTAAAACGATGCCTGTTCGTTCTAAATCCAAGTAAAGGAAATTGTTCCCCATTTCAAGAAACGACGGAAAAAAAAACTTTCTACTTCTACTACTACTACTACTACTACTACTACTACTACTACTGCTACTACTACTACTACTACTACTACTACTACTACTACAACTACTACTACTACTACTACTACTACTACTACTACTACTACTACTACTACTACTATCTACTACTACTTACTAGCTACTACTACTACTACTACTACTACTACTACTACTACTACTACTACTACTACTAACATAACTACTACTAACTACTATCTACTACTACTACTACTACTACTACTATACTACTACTACTACTATATACTACTACTACTATCACTACTACTACTTACTACTACTTACTACTTCTACTCTACTACTACTACTACTACTACTACGACTACTACTACTACTCTACTACTACTACTACTACTACTACTACTACTCTACTACTACTATACTACTACTACTACTACTACTACTACTACTACTACTACTACTACTACTACTACTACTACTACTTCTACTGCTACTGCTACTGCTACTGCTACTGTTGCTACTGCTACTGCTACTGCTGCTGCTGCTACTGCTACTGCTACTGCTACTTCTACTACTCTACTACTACTACTACTACTACTACTACTACAACTACTACTACTACTACTACTACTACTACTGCTTCTACTACTACTTCTACTACTACAACTACTACTTCTACTACTACTACTACTACTACTACTTCTACTACTACTACTACTACTACTACTACTACTAATACAACTACTACTACTGCTACTGCTACTGCTACTGCTACTGCTACTGCTACTGCTACTGCTACTACTACTACTACTACTTCTACTACTACTACTACTACTACTACTATTACTTCTACTTCTACTACTACTTGTATTGATAATTTGTACAATCTCGCTAAAGCGGCCGCTTAATAATTCGATTCCTCAGAACTTTTATAATACAATATGTGTTGACACGACAAGATGTATAAGAACACAGACATGAGGATATTGTCATTTGCTTTTGTTTGTTATATACTTTATACCTGCAGTCAAGTTACGGAAAGCAAATTTCATAGACTAGCGGAAGTATAACGCCACATGTTACAATATTTCAATACAAATCGATGTAAACTGAGTAGAAATTTAGATCACGATGAGACATTCTGGATATAATCATGGGACTAAAGTTGGCGTGTAAGACTAAAGGTATTTCATGCTTTCTGTTAATTGTACTTTAACGGGCGTATGTTTTGCCGTTTTAATGAAAATTTTGGTATATCTAGATTTTGATAATTTTTGGAATTGAGCTAGGACCATCTGTTGTGAATAGAAAAAAAATAAAATGATTGGTTACCAGTGTTTTAACTTTTTTATTCGCACTTTAGCAACAATCCTATTTCAGCATAAGAACAATTCACCAATAAGGTAATAACATAAAAACTTGAGTAAATTAATAAGAAAACTGTTGAAAACAACCTTTATTTCTCACATATATATTATACTGATTTAAATTGACAACACGTTTAATTTTGTTAAACATGATCGATTGATTCATGTTTTTTTTATCAATTTTTAAACAAAAACAAAAACAACAAAACTTCACACATGAAAATTAATAAAATGCTTACAAGTCATTTTTGGTTTTTACATGCTTTTCTGTATCTAGATTTTTTCCAAATTTACCTAAATGTTTTATGAGTTATAACCTTATAAAAATATAAAAAGAAAAACATAGGGCAACGGGATCGTTTGTTCACAACAGCAGTTTTACTGCATGAAGTAAAATACAATTTAAAAAAAACATCAGGTCAAAACACATAATTGAATATGTATTGTTATATGCCGATGAAAATGTAGATTAAAATGGAAATTAAATCAAACATTATTTGTAGAAAGATCAGTAAAAGTAGGTAAAAAGAGGATCCAACTGAAAACAAGATGTATATCATTCATTTAAAGGGTCATATCGGCGATATTAATAGTAATTCTTGACCAAAATATTTCGGTATGCCAATGCAAAAGTAGATTTAAATTAATATGAATACACAAATTATGTGTAGCACAATTTCAAGAATAAGGATTATACAGACTCCCCCTTCTCTAAAAAACAAAACAAAACAAGGTGTATAGAATACATGTAAAGGGGCATATCACCGTTATTTAATTGTAATTCTTGGTATGACATATTCAATGGTTGCTGTTTGCCTATGCACATGTAGATTTATATAAATGAAAGCACACATCATTAATTATGTGTACCGAGATCAGTAAAGTTAGGCTAATTTCGTATCCAACAAGACGTACACAAAAACTTAAAGGGGGCATATCAACGAATGAGTTTAAATTCTTGGCAAGACTTGACCAATTCACGGCACTCCATTTGTATGCATAGATATATGTATATGCAGTAACCGATTATTGAAATTGCTACGAACATATGTATGCAAAACATTTTTATTTTCACAGTTCGTGTACGATAAAAACACAATCCAACACAAGTATTGCATTTTTATGATTTTTTTTACATACTTCAAATATATTTGCAAGTGAAAAGAGATTTTGCAAAAGACAATTGTGACGCACATGTTAAACACTCATTCACTACCTATATAAACTTCGTTATGTATAATACTTTTTTGAAATTATAATATTTCGCATTTTCTTAAGCACTGAATGCATTTGAAGGATGTGAGCGGAGGTTTAAATTATTTTTTTGACATAAAGAATATGTTTGCTAGTTTTTTAGTTTGTTAGAACCATCTTGTGCTGATGTAAAAATGAAATAAAAATCGGGGTTGACTGGTGTGACTGGTGTTGTTATTTTGTATTGGGCCTTAAATAAAACGATTATTTCAACTTGCGGGTTCCCCTCACAAATATTCCCTAAAGGATTTAATTGAGCACTAAAGTGAGAAAATTGTTGCAAATAACGTAATTCTCTGTGTATATCTATAACTATGATTAACATTTGATTTCAAACATCAAATGGATATCAACAACTGATACGTTTAAGAATAAAATAAAATAATTATTTATTTCACCTTTTAATACCTTCCCGCAAATTGATTTTATCCAAACTTGCACACATTTATGGGTTATCAAAAATAAGAAAACAGAGATAAAAAACTTGGTCACTAGGTCCGTTTGTTTACAATTACAATTCAAAACAAAACTCGCAGACAAACAATAATTGTTAAATATTTTTTCAACTTATTTTATTAGTGTGAACTTATTTGTTAAGTTTTCACATATATATAATTAACGTTTTATGAACAAGGCGTTTTTCTAAATAAGGAAAATGACCTCCAAATAGTTTCATCTTTCAGACACAAACAACATTTTAATCGCCTGACTGAAATCATCTGTACCGCTCATTGAACGATATTAAAATAACTTAGCAGAATGATGGATATGATGATACTGAGCGTTGCATACACGATCTTGGTCTCTATGTCAACAGTGATAGTAACAATTCAAGGTAAACGTTCAAATGTAGAACTCAGTCCCTAAAGGGGCCTTTTCATGTTTGGGTAGATTGACAAAATTAATAAAAGTTGTTTCAGAATCGCAAATTTTCGTTTTAGTTATGATATTTGTGAGAAAACAGTGATACTGAACATTTACCATGCTCTAAAATAGCCATTATGTTCATCTTTTGACGATTTAAAAACCTGAAAATTATAAAGCGTTGCAACGGGAAACGAATTTATAATTTGGAGAGTTCTTTTGTTGTCGTAATATTTTGTGAAACTTCGAGGATTGCTTATATAAAGTATAAAATACATCTGATATTGTATCAGGAAGGATGGTCGAGTGGTCCAAGTCATTTTTACTCCAGGATTCCAGGGGTCAGTGGTTCGAGTCCTGCTGAGGGTTACCTTTTTTTCTTTTTTAAATTTAATTCTTGAATTTTTATTGGAGCTTTTTAGATCCAACGTTAACATTTATCAATATAAAGCATTTAATGACAAACTTCAAAACATGCCAAAATCTGTGAAAAGGCCCCTTAAAGACTTTTTAACTGCATAACATCATAACAATTGATTACCATGGTGGCTCGGAGTGTAGCACGCAAGACACAGACGCCAAGCCGATGCGTTAAATTAGAGAATTTAATAGACACTTGTTAAATCTTTAGAGACAGAAGGGTAACATTTACATATGACTAAACACATATTACACAAACGTGAGACAATTGTACTTATCTGTAGGTTAGCATTTTTACGAAATAGTATTAAACAAACAATATTTATTTCGTGTTTGTCAGGTAACCGTTATAAAGAAAGTTTACATAATAATAAATACAAAGTATCCACACACACACTGATGTTAACAACAATTCATACAAGATTCTGTCACATACAGTGCATCTCCAACCATAAGTGAATCGTTGTAAAACAGATACGGTTATAATTTGCATTTGAATTTTTAAGGAATAAAAAAGAAAAACTGTCATTACAAGATCGTTTGATAATGTTATTAAAACAAACAAGGCTTATTTTTTATAGAATCGTTAAACCTTTGCAATGTGTGCTGTAACACTAAACAATCATCTTTCTGCAAAAGTTTAGAAAACATGGCACAGCATTTAACTTAAACAGATAAAGCTGTAATATGTTCACAGACCTAACTTCTCCTGATGAATATTTTCTTCTTTATTTTACGAGAAATATAATGTTAGCGTGTTTTGTTTCGAACTAAATGTGCCCAAGGAAATTCTAAAACGAATAAAGCTTAAAGTTAACGGAAGAAACTTCGAGGACAAAGTTCAACGGCAATGCCTTATTCTTTGCGAAGAAGAAAACATATATTAAGCTATAGTTTTAGCTGGTTACCAGACCTTCTTGAAATAAAAGCAGATTTCAGCCAGTGAGATCACGACTCAGTAACACTTTGTGAGACTTTTACATTTGTTTGCAATATACCGGTATAAAACAGTACTTAAATACCTATTATTATAGGAAGACCAATTTGATTATTAAAAAAACCACACATCATTTGTGAATTATGTATAGATTGTTTAAGTACAGTTCACGGGTAGATAAGGTAAGAACTGAATAAGAGAACGATTTGATTTATGTACGCAAACACGGAAAAGTATATTGCTTTAAACAAAGCATTGTCGCATTGAAGCAAATGCCTATTTTGGGGGCAGAATTTAACTAAGCGTAAGCCACATTCCACGCCTCCATAATGAGCGTACTTTACCTAGACTGCATGGGAGTCGTTAGCACAGTTTTTGGAGATAATGCCAATTAAATGTTTTTACTGACAAATCAATACGATACTTTTAATCCTCCGTTTTATATATTCGAAAGAAAACACGGAAAACGTTAAGATATTGATTGCATTAATAAATGCATATAATAAGTCATGTTATTTTATTAGATATCAACATATCAACGTTTTGTTTAAACAATATGTTTTTTCTTTTGCCATCTGCCTTTGCTAATTACTAAAAAATAAGGTAACGGTTGTTGTTTCGCAAATTTTGAAACAGTTTATTTATTTCCTGGTTTAGTTTATAAATACAATACTTGACAGAATCTTTTCTTCAACGATAAAATATTCTTCATAAATTTGTGAACGTTTATTTTTCGGATGTTGTTTTACAATATGATGTCATAGCCATTCCTGCACACGGATATAGCTACAACGTTTAGATACGGCCGACAGAGGTTTCAGAAAATTTGAAGAACTAACACCATGTTACATATAATATATTTAAAGGTACGCAAAGTGTAAAACAGTTACAAATTCAAATCAATGCTGTGGCAATAGCTTTGAGCCATCACTTTCCCGCGTTTTTTTTTAAATTAACTTTATATGTTTACAAACCATGTGCTTTTTTTCTGCTCCGAGTCTAATGAATATTTATCAACCATAATAGTTTAGAATGAACCGCCAAAGCGATGACACACGATATAGTCACGGGATCTACACGTTTTACAGGCTTAGCACTTGTTAATATAGATAATATATTTACTACTTGTCGGTACTTCCAATTATCCTATGACCTCTGTCAAATGTTCCGTACCGCTGTGCTTTAACCCTTTAACCCTTATGCAGGGGGGAGTAATCGCAAATCCGCTGATTTCAGAGTAAATTACACATTTAATATTCCACACTGTGTCGTTTCAGGCTCACGCAAACTAGCAAACATAGTGTGCCGTATAACTACTGGTTTTCTGCTGATATTATTATATATGTTCTACAAGAAGGTATTTTTGCTTGAATACCGAAAGCACCAAATGGACCAATCCACGCCAACTCCTAAACAATACGGCGGGGCCCTTGGATTGCAACTCAGAGGTCGCCTTGTTAATCAGAACGAATCATCGCCAGGATATCGAATGCCCCAAATAGAGCAATCCATACCAACTCATAAACTACACGTTGGTGCTCTAGGAATAAAACTCAGGGGTCGCCTTGGTAATCAGATGTTTCAATATGCATCCCTGCTGGGTCTGGCATCTACGATGAAGTTTGAAAGAGTTATCATTGAAGGAGGTGATCAACTGAAGGACACATTCAAGTTTGAAAACGATAGGGTTGAGTTCGGAAAGGTTCCGCCACATTGGAAAGTAGTCAGATCGACTAAAAGTAGAATCTTTGACGAAACTTTAACCCACTTTAATAATAACAGTGAATTACGAATTGAAGCTTTTTTAGAATCATGGCAGTATTTTAAAACGATTGAAAGTACTGTCAAAAAGGATTTTACATTCAAATCGACTGTTATGTTAAATGCAAAAACTTTATTGAACGCAATCAAAGTCAAACAGGAGATCAACATATCATTTACAAAAGACGAGGGGACTTTCTTAGTGACGTGGTAGTGCAGAGAGGATTTATGGTCGCACCGTTGGAATACGTGTTCAAAGCAATGGACATTATGCGTATTATATATGGTCCCGATATAATTTTCATCATTTGTTCAGACGACATCCCGTGGGTGAAGAAAGCTGTCTCTGACCAAGGACATATTGCCAGTTACAGCTATGTCTTCATGGAGAATAATCCGCAAAATGTGGACCTGGCGGTACTAAGTCTGTGCAACCAAACCATCGCTACAACTGGGACATTTAGTTGGTGGGCCGCTTGGCTCGCCGGTGGGACAACCATCTTTTATAAACATCAAGCCAGACAGGGCTCCGAGTACAGACAAATGGTCAACTATGACGATTTCTTTTATCCACATTGGATATTACTGGAATAGTATAAATCCAGTTGATTGTTAAAATAACCCAACGCCAAGAAGCACATTAGTTTACTAGAAGACCTTTCATTTAAACGAACGAAGTATAAGTTTGCGATCCTAAATCACCAATCATGCGTGTTAGTTTCAGTGAAACTACTTGCTTGAATGAATTGATGTACATTCAGTTTAAAAGGTGTTTAATCATATAAAAAAACATTACTTATACAAACGTTCGCGCTTTTCATTCATTATTAGTCCTTTGATAATTTTGGTTATTTAATATTATATTTCTAAACTGTTAAATGTGCAAATGAAAACGAAAACTGCTTAAAGAAAATTAAAGTTTTGATATAAGCTTTCAATGCATCGCTGACAACTACATCCTTCTTTCTTTTAAAATTTAACTTTTTACACTAATAAACAAATCACATAATAATAATAATATATGCCTGAATTAAAACAATCTAAATTAATGCCTCTTAACACATTTTTCAGAATTCAGTTAGTTGACATTTTTATTAAATTTGTTCGAATAGCAACATTAAACATACAAATGATACAGCCATCATTTCTCATTAGCAAACAGTTCAAACACGCATGTAAATACTCTTTATTTAAAATTGCAGTCCTCTCCTAAAAGTTTGACAAGTGGAAATCGGCTATAATCACATATAACTATAGTAACGCCGTTCGGTAAATGTTTGGTAAAAAGAGCTGAATGAAGCTAGATTCTTAGTTGTTTTTGTAAATGCCAGTAATTAAAAGAAAGCTTTGCCGAACGACTTCTGTTTATGTCTATTTATATCTATGAATGCTTTACAGGCTATTGATGTCATTATTTGAAGAAATAAATCGCATATATCATACGTACTTAAGGCAGCCTTTTATTGTTTTGGTGAAACTAGGTTTACTAATTTAAAAATAATCAAGAAATACGTATATGCCATTATGTACAACAAATACATGTATGTTAATAAAAAATAATTTTGCAATTCTCTGACGAAGATTCACATGTTAAATCTGCGATAAACACGTTATATGTTATACAAAATGTCAATCACATCACAATATAAACACCATAAAATTATATTGTCTGTATTATTATCCACACGCAGTCAAACTATCAGTATTATAGAAACTTAGTACGATCAGATGGAACAAGGAGCGGACAAATTAATGTGTGAACATTTCAAATTATTAAACAAACATATAAGCAATCATCTACGAACACATCAAGAATAAATGAGTACAGTTGTGGACACAGCCTTGTCAACACTTTATTGAAATTAAAATCTATCTTACACGTTACATTTTTCGATATGTTTATCATTCCTTATTCAACCCAGTCTTTTTGACATTTCTCAACTAATTATAATAATTTTTTTATTTAATTGAATTATAAAGGTGAACAAATATTATTGTTTTGTACTGTATTTACTCTGAACCTTCCAGGTATGCACAGTAACATAGTCAATGTTTTATATTAAAACTATAGTTTAATGTTTGATGCTTAATTATTACTTTACCACGTATGTAGTTAATTACCGGCACCATAGTATTGAACACAAGGATGAACTATGTTGGTTACACGGCAATGTCTTCACTGGCACGATTGCTTCGTCAAGAGCGTAAAATGTTTCATATAACATGATACATTTTTCTTTTAATACAAGATTTAGCGTTTTTTAATCGAAATTTTCTCATACGTTTTCTCAACATAATCGTATTTAAAAAAAAAATAATAATAAGACAAAATATTATAAATACTACACAATTTGATAATAATTATCAGCATATCTTTTGGTGTTCCACTATGAACTTTTACCCAATCTATATCTCAATATGGGGATTTGATTGAGCGCTTATCCCTATATCATGGACGTTTACCCTGACAACTATAAAATATATTACAATACTTTGAAAATAAAAATAAAAATGGTTTGAAGATAACATTATTGTCAATAAATATAATCAACGTATCAAATGTCATATTTTGCTAATTGCTTAAGTTTAAAGTTAAAGAAACACTTACCTCGACAACTTAAAACCGATGTTTAAATTAATAAAATAACAACAATGTTCTATTCCGTCCTTTTTTGTTATTCCATCCGTTATCTTATATTGATTTTAAATCACACTTTTTTAAACGATTGTATCGAATGCTAACCACTTTAACCAAAAACACGATTTACGAAATCGAATGACTTTTGATTACACAAAATTGATTCCTAATAATGCATGACAAACACACAATCCGAAATAAGTTTTGGATTCGTTCGATGCTAAAAAAATATTTAAAGGGGCCGTCCAGCCGATTGGTAAATTGACAACATTAAAAAAAGTTGTTTCAGATTCGCAAATTTTTGTTTTTGTTATGATATTTTTGAGGAAATAGTAGTACTGACCATTTACCATGCTCTTAAATATCCATTATATGCATCTTTTGACGATTTGAAAACCTGAAAATTATAAAGCGTCGTGCGACGCGAAACGATTGAATAATTAGTACAGTTAACGGGTATTAAGTATTAAAGACGCTTATACCATCGTAAGTAACGGCCTTCGGGGCGATTATTCACTCTACGGGCCGATCATCACTTCTGGCCCTCAGGCAACGAGTTATTAACCTCTAAATAACACATACTGACCGGGTTGTCATTAAGAGGCGGCTTGCGGCCAATTTGACTTCCTCAAATGTTATTTAGGCCGGCTCAAATTCGGGAAAAAATGAAAACAAATCTTCAACTTTTCATGACGATGACGAAATATTTAGTATTCGATTATATTATACTACTGTCTAAAAGGGAAGTAAGCAACCGTAACCGATATATGTTAACTGCTCCCTCATTGGTCGTATCGATATAATTGTCAAATCGAAGAGCGGGTGACGGGAGTGTACGACTTTCATTCAAGGTAACAAACTGTGACAAAGTCAACATGTCCAAAAACGAAAAATAGACGACTTTTTCTTTTGTGTTTCGAGTAAGAACGATTGTTCGCCGTTTAAGTTATTTTGTTGCAGTTTTGTTAACTTTTATCATTTATTGGCACCTCCGGATAAATGCACTTTCCTGTTACATTTCGTTTTGTTTTTCGATTTTCGACAAATTTCGTTAATGTTTGGTTCCGATGTTTGTTTTTTCCACGGAGTTTTGAACCTCCGAACGGTAAGTGGATTCATTTGTAACCACATTTTACAGAAGGGTGAGTCTTTCATTAGGATAAATGGAACTCTGAAAACCCAACCTCTCCTGATTGTTCATGATTAAGGTCGGCCTTGGCCTAGGCACAATGCCTAAAATGCTAAATATATTGAATTGGCACTGCAATGTTAAGCTATGCCCAAATTTGTATTGGAAACAATTGGCACAAAGAAGCTTCCTCGGCAAAATATTTGAATCCTAAGATTGCCTCAGCTGGGGCAATTATGCCCGATTTTTTGGAAGATCTGCATAGCTAAACTGCCAAAAAAAGTTTTAAATTGCTTCTGCTGGGAGAACGTATGCCTAATTTTTTTATACGATAAAAGGCCTCCGCAAGGGCTATTTTGCCAGAACATTTGATCCTAAATTGCCTTGGCTCAGGTGACCTATGCCGAAATTTTTATTGAGAAAATGCCTCGGTAAGGGACCTAAAGGTATGTTTTAAATTGCTTCTGCTAGGAGAACCTATGCCCAAATTTGTTATTCGAGAAAAGGCCTCCGCAAGAGGTATTTTGCCAGAACATTTTATCCTAAATTGTCTCGGCTAGGGGAACCTATGCCCAAATCGTTATATAGAAAAAGGTTTGGTAAGGGCCCTACACTGGTATTTGCAGAGTTGATGTAACCTGAGGACTTTATTTTTTCTTTACCATTCACATAAATATCCTCTCTTATAACTGAGCAAAATCATGTAAATTATGTGCTCAAAATCGCTCAGAAGCCATGATTTTGCACCTTTATTTAAAAAAAAATCCGGACTAGCAACCCGCACCTTCCGTGCTCGCACAAGTTGGCCTCCTCAAATAACTCAAAAGCCTGTGACAAAGAATCCTAATGACAATCCTGCATACATAGTTGATGTTTGTTTGCTTTTGGAATAAAACCAAAGCATATTTTTGTGAATAAAGTTAGAATATAAAACGACTGAAATCTTATTGAAAATATATTTTACGTTATTGATCCGAAAACAAAGAAATTTTCTTTGTATGGAATCCTTTTCATTTTTTTTAAATTAAACTAATTTGAAGGCGTTTAATAAAAGCACTATTGTTAATAAATTAATACCTAATTAGGGGAAGAAATATGGTTAATATTTGAACACCCCAGCGCAATATCAATAAATGATGAGGAATGAGGAATACTTACAAGTAATTGAACTGCAAATCGAATATTTTTTTCAAAACAGTAGTCATCAAGCTAGCGGTAACTTCGCGAATCACAATACAAAATATGCCGAATTCTAATAATGGTGTACCAGATGTTCCTAGCCGCGAACATGACATATGTGTCATTAAACATATTAATGTAGGATGTTATCCTAATTGGTATTGTTTATAGACATGTATGAAAGTTTCAGTTACTTCCAATGCTCTCATAACACGTTGATTATTTGCATCAATATGAATATTTTGTTGAAATAAACAGCTTTTAAACAAACATCGAAATTGCACAAATAAGTACGCACACAGTTTGAATTGAAACTGTAAGCAATAAATTATATACGCGTTGTATGTTTATAAGTTAACTAATGACATATAAGCAAGAATAAAACAACAAAAGGAAAACGATAGGAGCAGCATAAATGACTAACATTTCAGGTAATGAATTACACAATCAAATTAATATAGAATGAAACAGAAAAATCCCGTTTGACAAAATTAACAGGAATGTTAATTTGGTCTGTCTTCTGGCGAATGCTCTGATACGAACTTGTTAAGAAATGCTTTAAAAAAAATAATGGCCCCGTGTTCACAAAACGATGTTGCAATCGAAAATCGATTTTAACTGACATGCAGACATCGATTTTTATTTTTGCCTATCAACTACAATGGAAATCCATTTTCATTGACAAGAAAAATCGATTTTCGATTGCAAAAAATGTTTTGTGAACACGGGGCTCGGTCTAGCGCCAATAAGGGCCAAAGTCGAGAAACGAATGTACGCGGCACTCACACATGAAAGTGGAGTTTTGTGAAAAATGATACACGATTGGACCTAAACCTTATTGTCAATTTCAAGCTCACATAAATATAAGTGTAATGACAGTTGCACCTGTTGTTCAATATATATCTTTTTTATCTGTATTTGTCGTTTATGATTTTCCACCAGCAAGTATAATCTTGAAACAACTAGAAAGCTGATAATTGCAAACCTTTATTTCGACTTTATTGTTCTACCAGATTGTATGCATTATGTTTAAACCTTAAAGGTTCTATGTTCCTGAAAAAAAAGGAATCGAACGGGTACACTAAAAAGAAATAACAAACAACATACAAAAAATTAAATCATACATTAATAATTTACAAATCGAGTTCGCCATTCGAGAAAAAAAAACATAATACGTATATAAATGTTGTATATTTACTGTCTTTATATATATTTTTATATATATTTCTTTTTCGAGGGAAAGTTAAGAAAATATTACACTTCGTTCCTACATGAACTATTAAATTGTATTATTTTTGTATTATTTAATATTTATCAAATCTTTAATTGTATGATTGTATATACACATTGTGCTAAACAAATCTATACATTTAGTAAATAAATGGACGTCGACTAAGGATACATTTTCAAATGGGGCCTGATTGTTCCAAATTCACCTTAAGTAAATTGTTCCCCATTTGAAGAAGAGACGATAGCTCTCTCGGATAAGAAAATTTCACTTTTGTTAAAACTTGCGTCGTTCGTTGTTCGTTTATTACGGATTCGCTCTTTTTACATTTCTCTTCAATCTGTTTTAAAAATATCTACTTTTTGCTGGAATGTACCTTGATTCGCAGTGGCACAGAAAAATAGCAATGTTTCGAAAATGTCGTCTTTAACTTTAGTATTGAGATCATGCCTATCGTTAAGCCGCTTAACTTCTTCAGACTTCAAAGCATTTGCCTGTGAGAAAATCACGTTTTGCCTCTTCAATCTGTTTGTCTTAAACATGTGCAATCTTTTTCGTACTGTTTTGACAATTGGTCACTTGCCTTAAATAAAAGACCAACTTATTATATATAATGAGAATGCAATACTGCTCCAGCAGCTGGAGTTTCACTATAGTATATTATTATTCGATCTCACAACTTATCTACTTGTTTAGATATGTCTTTAATTGTTTCATTCAACTGTTTTTCAGATTGCTTGCATTCAGTCATATTAGCATCAGCATACGATTCTAACATTAACAAGCATTGTTTCCACTTAATTAGCTCTGCTCCTTCTTGCAAAGAATTACTGGATATTTCATCCAATTTTTCACATCTTCGGTGCGTGATCACACAGGTTATGCAGCATAGCTTAGAATGGGTTTCGCAGAAAAACTCAAAGGGCTTTCCATGTTCCGTACACATGTCCATTCCTTTCATGTCCACGACCACTTGGGGTGATTCTCTTTCTTGAATAAATACTATATAAAGAAGTGATGTCATGCTGTCCAGATTCATATGCGATGTGTGGATTTCTGCAAGTTTCACAAAGAAACTCTTGACAATCCTTGCAAAACAAAGTGGGTACTTTTGATGTGTCGGTTTTCATACATGGTTCACACGATTGTGTAACAGTACATTCTCCAATAAAGTCGCTTGCGTTGCCTCGGTTTAAAACATTAAGTCCAGCAGAAGCCATTGTGAACATATTTCTGCTTTCTGTATTTTAAAAACCAAGGTTTGACAAGAGTTCAGATATTTATATAGTGCGCGAAAACTTAAATTCGTATACAATTATTTTTCTGAGATTGATAGTATTTAAGGTTACATCTGAATGTGTGTTGTTAAATTTGAGATAAACTTCATCTTACCCCTTCAGTCTGTATAATGTTCTTAATATTGATATCGAAGGCGTTCACCACTCGATCCCTCAGACAAATTGTGTGTTTACTGTGGAGACATTTTACATTGATACGTCCAATGCTTGATCCGACTGAATACGCGCCACAATTTTGGTGAACAGAGCATCAAGGTTCATTTGTTGTGCAGTTTGGCTGATTATCCAAACGATGTATTGTTTCAATATTCTTCTACCACATTAAAATCCGCTTTGATAAAGTAAAATATCAATCAATCAACGCATGTGAATACGACTCGATAAAAACCGATAGTCAAACGACTATAAATTAGGACATGTATGCAGATTTTAACATTTGAACCACTAAATAAAAATATTGCTTTTATATCTTTCATTTTTAAAATATGTTCTTAACGTTATTAAAATTCATAAAATACGATAGCAAATAATAATCTCAAAACTTAGCACAATTATTAACTTATAACAAGTTTGACATGTCAGGTGTGAACGCCGGTCTAAGGGAAGTAAGTACCAATTTGATATGTTATATCATTAATCTTGAATGATGTAGAATACAAAAAAGTCGCTTTTAGGGTACACACACAATTCAAATGCTTTCAATGAAAGATCGAGCTTTGTTTATACGTAGAAATTCGATCATTTTCTGTTTTGTTTCTATGAAAAACAAATTGCACATCACATCCATATACAATAGCTGATCAGCACACAAGCCACACATTCCAATTAAAGCTACGCGTTGAGATGTGATTATGATTAAGATAACTGACAAACCGAGATTTATCATTCATACTCTGCATGTAATGTCCCTTTTTGGTCTCCATAGTTAAGCTATCAGTAGATATAAATTAATGTAGCCTATCTAAGACCGTTTTGTAAAGGTAAGCCACATTTTAAATGTCGATCTTATTAGTAATTTGCTGTATTCGGTATTATTGACGATGTTTGTTCAGCGGGGGATATTCTTTTTCTATTTTATATTTTTAAACGACAAATTAAATTGCGCTATTTCTAGTTTCCTCTAAGGATCTTTGTATTTAATTATTTCTCTGATAACAGATTTTTTAACAGAACGGACACTTTTGTTAAACAATTTCATTTGTAAATAGGGTCATAAACAACATCTCATTTGTTTTACGAAAATTCGCAAACAAATAATAAATGGTGTAGAAAAGTCGACTGAACATTGTTTCTTAACTTTTTATATAACACATTGTTTCATTGAAATGCACTAATCTTCCGAATCTATATTTTAAAATCTTCTTAAATAATGTTTTGCTAATTTAAAATAAATTTAGCGAAAAATGTTCAACATTGAATTCAAAATACAAGAAGTTAAGAGTAAAAAGCTGGTGTTGCGGATACTTGAATAACGGTTGGCACTTCGATTACACAGAAAATCAAATGCCATGCGTGAAATATAGGTTCCTCATTTTTAATGTTTATCCTTAATATTAGTTTTGAGTCACGGTACATGGTGGAGTTGATAAATGGTATGTCCTTTTGTTTTATGGAGGAAGAATTACAAGGAAGAATGGTAGATTTTTGCAAAATATGATAACGTTCCATCGGAAATCAGCATAAACTGGATGATCAGTACCCATTTCAACAAAATAAACATTTTTTTAAATATTCAATACAGTGTTTGCTATTCAAGCTTGTAGAGTTATTACTGTGCTTCAAATTTTCATAGTACTCAATGAAATATGAACGAATTTATAGCATATTTCAATACGAGGTATGCATGATTGTGTAGACACTTCGATTCCCGATAAAGGGCACGTCAGATTACAGAGAATCTCAACAAACTGTGATATCCGAGTTGTATCTTCTACTTGAAATGCGCTTATCTATATTTTTACTATTCTTACCAAGTTGTTTGCTATTCCAGCATGAAGATTAATTACTGAGCTTAATAAACTGAAATTTTGATAATGTTCAATGAAATATGAACGAAGAAAGAGCATGTTTTAAAAGGTGGCATGCATGATGTTGTAGACACTTTGGTAACGGACACGTCTGAAAATGGGGACACATCAAATCAGCCACTCTGATACGTTGTAGACCGTCGAGAGTGCCGGTGTAGTACCAAAGAAACAGACATCGAGAGGAATTTATATAAGCGTTACAATGGATATAAGAAAAATAAATTGAAACTTCACACTAGATGGTCAGATTTTAATCCCCAAGATGTCGTGTTTTTATTGAATGTGCAATTAAAAACAAAATCATGCTCATATTCCAAAGGGATAAGAAAAATAAAGCACATTTTCGGTGATTCGTTTTTATTTTACTTCATACTATAAATTGTTAATTATAACTGTATTCAACAGCGAATTTTCCATTTCTGGTTCACAAAAAGTGTGTATTATATCTGCTAAAAAGTGTCGGGTACAGAAGTGTAAATGAGATGATCGGCTAAAGAAGTGTTAATGAAAATGTGGCATCCTACTATGTAAAATTTAAAAAAATCCTCAAATACGTTAGTAAACTACAAATTTAAGATATTGTAGTATTAATAGACTTATTTATCTTTTAATTCGAATAATGAAAACGTTCTTGATTTATTTCTAAGTAGTTCTATGTAGTTGAAATGTGTACTTATCATCCTCTTCGTGCTGATTTTCAATGGAATTCTATCGTCTTTTTTAAAAAATCAACAGTTTTTGCGCGGTTTTCTTTCTTCGCTTTACGAAATGCCACTATCATTAATCGGCCAAACAATGGTCCGTGTCCGAAAACCCAGTGAAAAGAAAATAAATGCGAAAAGATGAAGAACTCACCTCTCGTGCGTGTTTTTGTTGTTCTCTGTTATCGAAGTGCCATCCGTTATCAAAGTATCCGCATTACCGGCGTGGGTTAGTACAATCAAAATAAATATCCGTCGCACTAGTGGAAATGAACAAATGTTTGACGACTCAATCCCAACCTGCGCATAGAGTTTTGACTGGAACCAGCATAGCTGGATCAAATCCCTGCCTTTATAACCAACCTCGTGAGTATAACCTAGCCACATGTTACAATAATTTTCCCTTTTATTTGCTGTTTCAAATTTAAGTAATTTATTGAATATTATGAACCTTAATTATACAATATTTTCAAAATATATAAGAAAATGATACCAAATTTCTCAACATAATACATTTCTCAACATAATGCCCAGCGCTGTTTTTTTTAATGCAGCGTGGATGTGGCTGAAATAGGATTCGTGGTCCTTTCGTGAACAATTGTCGGAGGTTTAATTTGTATATTGTGAGTGACTTATTTGTGCTTGTTCAACTGCAGAAATGTATTCAATCATCCATATATTTAATAAGGTATGTCCAACTGTTAATTACTGCAATATGTACGTCAAAAATGTGTTTTTCATTATTATCCATTAATATGACATCTAGCTTTCTTTTAATAAGTCTTTTCCTGCAATACGGATTAAAAAATGGATTAAAAAATAAATAGAGGACAACACTTATATGCAGTTTCTATCGGATGAATTAATTATGAGTATTGTATTTAAATATTTGATACCCTTTAAAACAGGATTATTTAAGAAATACAATTAAACAAACTGAATTAAACTTTCGCATAATATTTGATATATTCGTTTTAGATCTCATTATTTCAGTTAACTATCTGTAAGAGTTTAGTAAAAATATGTTTGCAAAACAAACACAGTTCGAGAAAAGGATCTTCTCTAAATTCCAACTGGATTTGTTGAAGAACGCATATTTTGTCAAAATGATTTACTGTAATTAAACCATCGCGTGCGACATCATTTTGTTTCGTTTTGTTACTGTCTTTATATATATTTTTATATATATTTCTTTTTCGAGGGAAAGTTAAGAAAATATTGCACTTCGTTCCTACATGAACTATTAAATTGTATTATTTTTGTATTATTTAATATTTATCAAATCTTTAATTGTATGATTGTATATACACATTGTGCTAAACAAATCTATACATTTAGTAAATAAATGGACGTCGACTAAGGATACATTTTCAAATGGGGCCTGATTGTTCCAAATTCACCTTAAGTAAATTGTTCCCCATTTGAAGAAGAGACGATAGCTCTCTCGGATAAGAAAATTTCACTTTTGTTAAAACTTGCGTCGTTCGTTGTTCGTTTATTACGGATTCGCTCTTTTTACATTTCTCTTCAATCTGTTTTAAAAATATCTACTTTTTGCTGGAATGTACCTTGATTCGCAGTGGCACAGAAAAATAGCAATGTTTCGAAAATGTCGTCTTTAACTTTAGTATTGAGATCATGCCTATCGTTAAGCCGCTTAACTTCTTCAGACTTCAAAGCATTTGCCTGTGAGAAAATCACGTTTTGCCTCTTCAATCTGTTTGTCTTAAACATGTGCAATCTTTTTCGTACTGTTTTGACAATTGGTCACTTGCCTTAAATAAAAGACCAACTTATTATATATAATGAGAATGCAATACTGCTCCAGCAGCTGGAGTTTCACTATAGTATATTATTATTCGATCTCACAACTTATCTACTTGTTTAGATATGTCTTTAATTGTTTCATTCAACTGTTTTTCAGATTGCTTGCATTCAGTCATATTAGCATCAGCATACGATTCTAACATTAACAAGCATTGTTTCCACTTAATTAGCTCTGCTCCTTCTTGCAAAGAATTACTGGATATTTCATCCAATTTTTCACATCTTCGGTGCGTGATCACACAGGTTATGCAGCATAGCTTAGAATGGGTTTCGCAGAAAAACTCAAAGGGCTTTCCATGTTCCGTACACATGTCCATTCCTTTCATGTCCACGACCACTTGGGGTGATTCTCTTTCTTGAATAAATACTATATAAAGAAGTGATGTCATGCTGTCCAGATTCATATGCGATGTGTGGATTTCTGCAAGTTTCACAAAGAAACTCTTGACAATCCTTGCAAAACAAAGTGGGTACTTTTGATGTGTCGGTTTTCATACATGGTTCACACGATTGTGTAACAGTACATTCTCCAATAAAGTCGCTTGCGTTGCCTCGGTTTAAAACATTAAGTCCAGCAGAAGCCATTGTGAACATATTTCTGCTTTCTGTATTTTAAAAACCAAGGTTTGACAAGAGTTCAGATATTTATATAGTGCGCGAAAACTTAAATTCGTATACAATTATTTTTCTGAGATTGATAGTATTTAAGGTTACATCTGAATGTGTGTTGTTAAATTTGAGATAAACTTCATCTTACCCCTTCAGTCTGTATAATGTTCTTAATATTGATATCGAAGGCGTTCACCACTCGATCCCTCAGACAAATTGTGTGTTTACTGTGGAGACATTTTACATTGATACGTCCAATGCTTGATCCGACTGAATACGCGCCACAATTTTGGTGAACAGAGCATCAAGGTTCATTTGTTGTGCAGTTTGGCTGATTATCCAAACGATGTATTGTTTCAATATTCTTCTACCACATTAAAATCCGCTTTGATAAAGTAAAATATCAATCAATCAACGCATGTGAATACGACTCGATAAAAACCGATAGTCAAACGACTATAAATTAGGACATGTATGCAGATTTTAACATTTGAACCACTAAATAAAAATATTGCTTTTATATCTTTCATTTTTAAAATATGTTCTTAACGTTATTAAAATTCATAAAATACGATAGCAAATAATAATCTCAAAACTTAGCACAATTATTAACTTATAACAAGTTTGACATGTCAGGTGTGAACGCCGGTCTAAGGGAAGTAAGTACCAATTTGATATGTTATATCATTAATCTTGAATGATGTAGAATACAAAAAAGTCGCTTTTAGGGTACACACACAATTCAAATGCTTTCAATGAAAGATCGAGCTTTGTTTATACGTAGAAATTCGATCATTTTCTGTTTTGTTTCTATGAAAAACAAATTGCACATCACATCCATATACAATAGCTGATCAGCACACAAGCCACACATTCCAATTAAAGCTACGCGTTGAGATGTGATTATGATTAAGATAACTGACAAACCGAGATTTATCATTCATACTCTGCATGTAATGTCCCTTTTTGGTCTCCATAGTTAAGCTATCAGTAGATATAAATTAATGTAGCCTATCTAAGACCGTTTTGTAAAGGTAAGCCACATTTTAAATGTCGATCTTATTAGTAATTTGCTGTATTCGGTATTATTGACGATGTTTGTTCAGCGGGGGATATTCTTTTTCTATTTTATATTTTTAAACGACAAATTAAATTGCGCTATTTCTAGTTTCCTCTAAGGATCTTTGTATTTAATTATTTCTCTGATAACAGATTTTTTAACAGAACGGACACTTTTGTTAAACAATTTCATTTGTAAATAGGGTCATAAACAACATCTCATTTGTTTTACGAAAATTCGCAAACAAATAATAAATGGTGTAGAAAAGTCGACTGAACATTGTTTCTTAACTTTTTATATAACACATTGTTTCATTGAAATGCACTAATCTTCCGAATCTATATTTTAAAATCTTCTTAAATAATGTTTTGCTAATTTAAAATAAATTTAGCGAAAAATGTTCAACATTGAATTCAAAATACAAGAAGTTAAGAGTAAAAAGCTGGTGTTGCGGATACTTGAATAACGGTTGGCACTTCGATTACACAGAAAATCAAATGCCATGCGTGAAATATAGGTTCCTCATTTTTAATGTTTATCCTTAATATTAGTTTTGAGTCACGGTACATGGTGGAGTTGATAAATGGTATGTCCTTTTGTTTTATGGAGGAAGAATTACAAGGAAGAATGGTAGATTTTTGCAAAATATGATAACGTTCCATCGGAAATCAGCATAAACTGGATGATCAGTACCCATTTCAACAAAATAAACATTTTTTTAAATATTCAATACAGTGTTTGCTATTCAAGCTTGTAGAGTTATTACTGTGCTTCAAATTTTCATAGTACTCAATGAAATATGAACGAATTTATAGCATATTTCAATACGAGGTATGCATGATTGTGTAGACACTTCGATTCCCGATAAAGGGCACGTCAGATTACAGAGAATCTCAACAAACTGTGATATCCGAGTTGTATCTTCTACTTGAAATGCGCTTATCTATATTTTTACTATTCTTACCAAGTTGTTTGCTATTCCAGCATGAAGATTAATTACTGAGCTTAATAAACTGAAATTTTGATAATGTTCAATGAAATATGAACGAAGAAAGAGCATGTTTTAAAAGGTGGCATGCATGATGTTGTAGACACTTTGGTAACGGACACGTCTGAAAATGGGGACACATCAAATCAGCCACTCTGATACGTTGTAGACCGTCGAGAGTGCCGGTGTAGTACCAAAGAAACAGACATCGAGAGGAATTTATATAAGCGTTACAATGGATATAAGAAAAATAAATTGAAACTTCACACTAGATGGTCAGATTTTAATCCCCAAGATGTCGTGTTTTTATTGAATGTGCAATTAAAAACAAAATCATGCTCATATTCCAAAGGGATAAGAAAAATAAAGCACATTTTCGGTGATTCGTTTTTATTTTACTTCATACTATAAATTGTTAATTATAACTGTATTCAACAGCGAATTTTCCATTTCTGGTTCACAAAAAGTGTGTATTATATCTGCTAAAAAGTGTCGGGTACAGAAGTGTAAATGAGATGATCGGCTAAAGAAGTGTTAATGAAAATGTGGCATCCTACTATGTAAAATTTAAAAAAATCCTCAAATACGTTAGTAAACTACAAATTTAAGATATTGTAGTATTAATAGACTTATTTATCTTTTAATTCGAATAATGAAAACGTTCTTGATTTATTTCTAAGTAGTTCTATGTAGTTGAAATGTGTACTTATCATCCTCTTCGTGCTGATTTTCAATGGAATTCTATCGTCTTTTTTAAAAAATCAACAGTTTTTGCGCGGTTTTCTTTCTTCGCTTTACGAAATGCCACTATCATTAATCGGCCAAACAATGGTCCGTGTCCGAAAACCCAGTGAAAAGAAAATAAATGCGAAAAGATGAAGAACTCACCTCTCGTGCGTGTTTTTGTTGTTCTCTGTTATCGAAGTGCCATCCGTTATCAAAGTATCCGCATTACCGGCGTGGGTTAGTACAATCAAAATAAATATCCGTCGCACTAGTGGAAATGAACAAATGTTTGACGACTCAATCCCAACCTGCGCATAGAGTTTTGACTGGAACCAGCATAGCTGGATCAAATCCCTGCCTTTATAACCAACCTCGTGAGTATAACCTAGCCACATGTTACAATAATTTTCCCTTTTATTTGCTGTTTCAAATTTAAGTAATTTATTGAATATTATGAACCTTAATTATACAATATTTTCAAAATATATAAGAAAATGATACCAAATTTCTCAACATAATACATTTCTCAACATAATGCCCAGCGCTGTTTTTTTTAATGCAGCGTGGATGTGGCTGAAATAGGATTCGTGGTCCTTTCGTGAACAATTGTCGGAGGTTTAATTTGTATATTGTGAGTGACTTATTTGTGCTTGTTCAACTGCAGAAATGTATTCAATCATCCATATATTTAATAAGGTATGTCCAACTGTTAATTACTGCAATATGTACGTCAAAAATGTGTTTTTCATTATTATCCATTAATATGACATCTAGCTTTCTTTTAATAAGTCTTTTCCTGCAATACGGATTAAAAAATGGATTAAAAAATAAATAGAGGACAACACTTATATGCAGTTTCTATCGGATGAATTAATTATGAGTATTGTATTTAAATATTTGATACCCTTTAAAACAGGATTATTTAAGAAATACAATTAAACAAACTGAATTAAACTTTCGCATAATATTTGATATATTCGTTTTAGATCTCATTATTTCAGTTAACTATCTGTAAGAGTTTAGTAAAAATATGTTTGCAAAACAAACACAGTTCGAGAAAAGGATCTTCTCTAAATTCCAACTGGATTTGTTGAAGAACGCATATTTTGTCAAAATGATTTACTGTAATTAAACCATCGCGTGCGACATCATTTTGTTTCGTTTTGTTACTGTCTTTATATATATTTTTATATATATTTCTTTTTCGAGGGAAAGTTAAGAAAATATTGCACTTCGTTCCTACATGAACTATTATTATTTTTGTATTATTTAATATTTATCAAATCTTTAATTGTATGATTGTATATACACATTGTGCTAAACAAATCTATACATTTAGTAAATAAATGGACGTCGACTAAGGATACATTTTCAAATGGGGCCTGATTGTTCCAAATTCACCTTAAGTAAATTGTTCCCCATTTGAAGAAGAGACGATAGCTCTCTCGGATAAGAAAATTTCACTTTTGTTAAAACTTGCGTCGTTCGTTGTTCGTTTATTACGGATTCGCTCTTTTTACATTTCTCTTCAATCTGTTTTAAAAATATCTACTTTTTGCTGGAATGTACCTTGATTCGCAGTGGCACAGAAAAATAGCAATGTTTCGAAAATGTCGTCTTTAACTTTAGTATTGAGATCATGCCTATCGTTAAGCCGCTTAACTTCTTCAGACTTCAAAGCATTTGCCTGTGAGAAAATCACGTTTTGCCTCTTCAATCTGTTTGTCTTAAACATGTGCAATCTTTTTCGTACTGTTTTGACAATTGGTCACTTGCCTTAAATAAAAGACCAACTTATTATATATAATGAGAATGCAATACTGCTCCAGCAGCTGGAGTTTCACTATAGTATATTATTATTCGATCTCACAACTTATCTACTTGTTTAGATATGTCTTTAATTGTTTCATTCAACTGTTTTTCAGATTGCTTGCATTCAGTCATATTAGCATCAGCATACGATTCTAACATTAACAAGCATTGTTTCCACTTAATTAGCTCTGCTCCTTCTTGCAAAGAATTACTGGATATTTCATCCAATTTTTCACATCTTCGGTGCGTGATCACACAGGTTATGCAGCATAGCTTAGAATGGGTTTCGCAGAAAAACTCAAAGGGCTTTCCATGTTCCGTACACATGTCCATTCCTTTCATGTCCACGACCACTTGGGGTGATTCTCTTTCTTGAATAAATACTATATAAAGAAGTGATGTCATGCTGTCCAGATTCATATGCGATGTGTGGATTTCTGCAAGTTTCACAAAGAAACTCTTGACAATCCTTGCAAAACAAAGTGGGTACTTTTGATGTGTCGGTTTTCATACATGGTTCACACGATTGTGTAACAGTACATTCTCCAATAAAGTCGCTTGCGTTGCCTCGGTTTAAAACATTAAGTCCAGCAGAAGCCATTGTGAACATATTTCTGCTTTCTGTATTTTAAAAACCAAGGTTTGACAAGAGTTCAGATATTTATATAGTGCGCGAAAACTTAAATTCGTATACAATTATTTTTCTGAGATTGATAGTATTTAAGGTTACATCTGAATGTGTGTTGTTAAATTTGAGATAAACTTCATCTTACCCCTTCAGTCTGTATAATGTTCTTAATATTGATATCGAAGGCGTTCACCACTCGATCCCTCAGACAAATTGTGTGTTTACTGTGGAGACATTTTACATTGATACGTCCAATGCTTGATCCGACTGAATACGCGCCACAATTTTGGTGAACAGAGCATCAAGGTTCATTTGTTGTGCAGTTTGGCTGATTATCCAAACGATGTATTGTTTCAATATTCTTCTACCACATTAAAATCCGCTTTGATAAAGTAAAATATCAATCAATCAACGCATGTGAATACGACTCGATAAAAACCGATAGTCAAACGACTATAAATTAGGACATGTATGCAGATTTTAACATTTGAACCACTAAATAAAAATATTGCTTTTATATCTTTCATTTTTAAAATATGTTCTTAACGTTATTAAAATTCATAAAATACGATAGCAAATAATAATCTCAAAACTTAGCACAATTATTAACTTATAACAAGTTTGACATGTCAGGTGTGAACGCCGGTCTAAGGGAAGTAAGTACCAATTTGATATGTTATATCATTAATCTTGAATGATGTAGAATACAAAAAAGTCGCTTTTAGGGTACACACACAATTCAAATGCTTTCAATGAAAGATCGAGCTTTGTTTATACGTAGAAATTCGATCATTTTCTGTTTTGTTTCTATGAAAAACAAATTGCACATCACATCCATATACAATAGCTGATCAGCACACAAGCCACACATTCCAATTAAAGCTACGCGTTGAGATGTGATTATGATTAAGATAACTGACAAACCGAGATTTATCATTCATACTCTGCATGTAATGTCCCTTTTTGGTCTCCATAGTTAAGCTATCAGTAGATATAAATTAATGTAGCCTATCTAAGACCGTTTTGTAAAGGTAAGCCACATTTTAAATGTCGATCTTATTAGTAATTTGCTGTATTCGGTATTATTGACGATGTTTGTTCAGCGGGGGATATTCTTTTTCTATTTTATATTTTTAAACGACAAATTAAATTGCGCTATTTCTAGTTTCCTCTAAGGATCTTTGTATTTAATTATTTCTCTGATAACAGATTTTTTAACAGAACGGACACTTTTGTTAAACAATTTCATTTGTAAATAGGGTCATTAACAACATCTCATTTGTTTTACGAAAATTCGCAAACAAATAATAAATGGTGTAGAAAAGTCGACTGAACATTGTTTCTTAACTTTTTATATAACACATTGTTTCATTGAAATGCACTAATCTTCCGAATCTATATTTTAAAATCTTCTTAAATAATGTTTTGCTAATTTAAAATAAATTTAGCGAAAAATGTTCAACATTGAATTCAAAATACAAGAAGTTAAGAGTAAAAAGCTGGTGTTGCGGATACTTGAATAACGGTTGGCACTTCGATTACACAGAAAATCAAATGCCATGCGTGAAATATAGGTTCCTCATTTTTAATGTTTATCCTTAATATTAGTTTTGAGTCACGGTACATGGTGGAGTTGATAAATGGTATGTCCTTTTGTTTTATGGAGGAAGAATTACAAGGAAGAATGGTAGATTATTGCAAAATATGATAACGTTCCATCGGAAATCAGCATAAACTGGATGATCAGTACCCATTTCAACAAAATAAACATTTTTTTAAATATTCAATACAGTGTTTGCTATTCAAGCTTGTAGAGTTATTACTGTGCTTCAAATTTTCATAGTACTCAATGAAATATGAACGAATTTATAGCATATTTCAATACGAGGTATGCATGATTGTGTAGACACTTCGATTCCCGATAAAGGGCACGTCAGATTACAGAGAATCTCAACAAACTGTGATATCCGAGTTGTATCTTCTACTTGAAATGCGCTTATCTATATTTTTACTATTCTTACCAAGTTGTTTGCTATTCCAGCATGAAGATTAATTACTGAGCTTAATAAACTGAAATTTTGATAATGTTCAATGAAATATGAACGAAGAAAGAGCATGTTTTAAAAGGTGGCATGCATGATGTTGTAGACACTTTGGTAACGGACACGTCTGAAAATGGGGACACATCAAATCAGCCACTCTGATACGTTGTAGACCGTCGAGAGTGCCGGTGTAGTACCAAAGAAACAGACATCGAGAGGAATTTATATAAGCGTTACAATGGATATAAGAAAAATAAATTGAAACTTCACACTAGATGGTCAGATTTTAATCCCCAAGATGTCGTGTTTTATTGAATGTGCAATTAAAAACAAAATCATGCTCATATTCCAAAGGGATAAGAAAAATAAAGCACATTTTCGGTGATTCGTTTTTATTTTACTTCATACTATAAATTGTTAATTATAACTGTATTCAACAGCGAATTTTCCATTTCTGGTTCACAAAAAGTGTGTATTATATCTGCTAAAAAGTGTCGGGTACAGAAGTGTAAATGAGATGATCGGCTAAAGAAGTGTTAATGAAAATGTGGCATCCTACTATGTAAAATTTAAAAAAATCCTCAAATACGTTAGTAAACTACAAATTAAAGATATTGTAGTATTAATAGACTTATTTATCTTTTAATTCGAATAATGAAAACGTTCTTGATTTATTTCTAAGTAGTTCTATGTAGTTGAAATGTGTACTTATCATCCTCTTCGTGCTGATTTTCAATGGAATTCTATCGTCTTTTTTAAAAAATCAACAGTTTTTGCGCGGTTTTCTTTCTTCGCTTTACGAAATGCCACTATCATTAATTGGCCAAACAATGGTCCGTGTCCGAAAACCCAGTGAAAAGAAAATAAATGCGAAAAGATGAAGAACTCACCTCTCGTGCGTGTTTTTGTTGTTCTCTGTTATCGAAGTGCCATCCGTTATCAAAGTATCCGCATTACCGGCGTGGGTTAGTACAATCAAAATAAATATCCGTCGCACTAGTGGAAATGAACAAATGTTTGACGACTCAATCCCAACCTGCGCATAGAGTTTTGACTGGAACCAGCATAGCTGGATCAAATCCCTGCCTTTATAACCAACCTCGTGAGTATAACCTAGCCACATGTTACAATAATTTTCCCTTTTATTTGCTGTTTCAAATTTAAGTAATTTATTGAATATTATGAACCTTAATTATACAATATTTTCAAAATATATAAGAAAATGATACCAAATTTCTCAACATAATACATTTCTCAACATAATGCCCAGCGCTGTTTTTTTAATGCAGCGTGGATGTGGCTGAAATAGGATTCGTGGTCCTTTCGTGAACAATTGTCGGAGGTTTAATTTGTATATTGTGAGTGACTTATTTGTGCTTGTTCAACTGCAGAAATGTATTCAATCATCCATATATTTAATAAGGTATGTCCAACTGTTAATTACTGCAATATGTACGTCAAAAATGTGTTTTTCATTATTATCCATTAATATGACATCTAGCTTTCTTTTAATAAGTCTTTTCCTGCAATACGGATTAAAAAATGGATTAAAAAATAAATAGAGGACAACACTTATATGCAGTTTCTATCGGATGAATTAATTATGAGTATTGTATTTAAATATTTGATACCCTTTAAAACAGGATTATTTAAGAAATACAATTAAACAAACTGAATTAAACTTTCGCATAATATTTGATATATTCGTTTTAGATCTCATTATTTCAGTTAACTATCTGTAAGAGTTTAGTAAAAATATGTTTGCAAAACAAACACAGTTCGAGAAAAGGATCTTCTCTAAATTCCAACTGGATTTGTTGAAGAACGCATATTTTGTCAAAATGATTTACTGTAATTAAACCATCGCGTGCGACATCATTTTGTTTCGTGCCGGCTGCGCGCGCCTAGTGCAAGCAGAATACCAAGCCATTCATGCATAGGTCGTTTCCGAATGAAAAGAGAAATCTACATACCACCATGCTAAGACAATATTCACAAAGATGTTGAAAAAGCTATCCCATTCGCGTTAAACTGTGGTGTTGTAATATGGTTTACGATAACCAACAATTCTCGAGGTATGACTTGTTTTGCAACATGTAACATAATAAACAACACTGGTGCCTTTGATGACCACGACTAACTAACAAGTGATTCTTTCAACGATCAAGTACACTTCCAGATTCCAGAAATTCTGCTCCAAAATATCAACCAAACATTATACAAGGATAATTAAGAGTAAACGTTTCAACAAGCCGAAGTAGAACTTGACATTAAAGAGATCGTCACATTCGTGTAAAAAAATATAGCATAATACGATATGATTCAGATTTCTATGAAAAATGCTTTAAAACTAGATTTTGTAAACTTTTAAAGATATATATGAACGTTCTTGATTGTGTGTTTAAATATATAATTAAGTTCAAATGTATTTGTCAGACTTATAAAAAAGATGCCATTTCTGAATTTATAAATAATTATATATATAACAAAACGTATAGTATAGTGTTGTAAATTTATTTCTCACATTTTTTTTCCAACAAAGTACAGCTTAAGTTTAACATAAAGCGTATAACATCTTTAATTTCTACCTTAAAACGACTTTCATTTAAAAACTGAACGTGTTATAGTTAAGCTCCTGCTTCTGCCGTTTGTCATTCCCACTGAAGAACATTTTAATTCGTGAATCAGCATTTAAAAAGTGATCGGCAACAAGATTGGTTTCGACATGATGATCACACGGATTATAGTGAAATATCTAAATATGTATAGCATAATGCATAGCAAATATAATATATTATTATATTATACCATTGTATCATACTAACAATTTGAAAAAAAATCAGTCTTACGTTTTCTTTAAGACAGGTAACTTTTTATTGAAACATCAATACTTCTTTATAATACCTCCAATACACTGACTCCGTTCGAAGTACGTTCTGAAAAATGCGACTAAACGGGCTCGAACTGTGTGAGAACGGAGTGATCGTAGTAAAAACGTGTTACGAACTGTCTTCGAACTTTGTGGACGGCCTGGAACGGGGTTGAACGGGAGAGGTGTTTCAGAACTTTGAGCCTACTCAAAATTTTCTTCCGATCATCCCGTTCTAAAATTAAACGTAGTTACAACGTACTGGAAACGGAATGGACGTACTAAGAACGGATAGGTCGTACTAAGGTCGTGCCAGAACGTAGTGCGATCGAACCGAAATTACCTGTACGATGCCACACCGATCGAGTCCGTTTCTAGTCCGTCCAATCCGTTCTTAGACAGACCGACCCCGCCCGTGCGACGTCTCAAGTACGATCTTGTTTCGTGTTAATAAATAGAAACTAAAAGAAAAAGTTATTACAACGTTTGCAACACGTTCTATAAGTTGTCAGTAAGTTCTTAGTACTTTGTACTCGTTTTAAGGAGTTCGCAGAAGGTTCCAAGTACGTTGTACTCGTTCAATGCAGTTGTTACAACGTTAAAACAGTTAATACAATACGTTCAGACAATGTGCATATTAATTGAGGTCGTTGTCTCAAAATTCATCATTTGTGATATGAAGTTGAAACATGGACAATCTTGGAGCTTCGTGCAATTTATGTAATTAAACGATATTATACAGTTTTAAAATACGTATACTAATAACTGCAGATTTATAGTTTAAGGAGATTTTAATTCAAGAATTGGCGTTAAAGCCGATTATGTTGAAAATAATGATTTACAACGATTTAATGTATTACCCGAAGATTATATCGCAGATATTTGTTTACCGAGATTAAGTCAAGATAAAGTTGTAAATGAGCATGGTAATTGTCTACTTGAGTTTTGCAAAATGAATGGGTTAAAAGTGTTGAATGGGAGATTAGGTATAGATAGTATAGAAAATTCACTTGTGTAACTAGTAAGGAGTATAGTGTTATCGATCTTGTTACGTGTTCACCTTCTTTATTCAAATGTGTTGCTGAGTTTGAGGTCTTTGATCCTAATTTAATATCAGATCACTGTGTAGTACAGTTTTGTATAACTACCTACAATAATGATGATACTTTTGATGATATTGATACAAATGTGTTGTTAAAAAAATGAATGTGCTAATTCAACATACATGTACAAATGGGATAATGTATTAAATGAGTTTTTAAGACATGGTGTTTCCGAAATCCATGTTTTGGATGTTTTGTATGTGCTTTTTAATAAAATGTTCAAGTTAAGTTATTTTCCAGAGGCATGGAGCGAAGGGTAAATTGTTCCTATACATAAGAAAGGCGATTTAGACGACACTGTCAATTACAGGGGAATAACATTGTTAAGCACTATAGGAAAATTATTTAGTAAAATTATTGACAATCGATTAAGTGTTGGAGGGGGGTGGGGAATATAATGTTTACATAGAAGCCCAAGCCGGATTTTGGAAAAGCATGAGAACAGTTGATAATAAATTTGTTTTACAAGGTATAATTTCTCATATTTTAAATCAAAAAAAGAAACTGTATACGGCATTTATTGATTTTACAACGGCATTTGATTTTGTTGTGAGATATATTATATAGTACAAACTAATAAAACTAAGCGTAAGAGGTAAAATTTTGAATATAATTAGATCGATGTATAATGTGGTTAAATCGAAAATAAAATACGATAATGAAATCAGTAATTAATCGTTCACATGTTTTTAGGGGTAAGGCAAGGGGAATCATTATCGCCCTTTTTATTTTCAATGTATCTTACCGATATTGAGGAACACTTGATGCTAAACAAATTTGAAGGCTTTGATATTGGCATGTTAAAATTATTTGTATTGCTGTATGCTGACGGCATTGTTCTCTTTGCAGAATCGGAAGCTGGTTTACAACATGGATTAGATTTGTTAGATGAGTATTGTGCGAAATGGAAACTTTGTGTAAATATCAATAAATTGAAGATAATGATTTTTAAAAAAGGGGGACAAAATAGAAAAAAATTGAAGTTTAGATATCAAGGATATGAACTAGAAATTGTAAATAAATTTACATATCTTGGAATAGTATTCACAACGGGTGGCTCGTTTTCAGCAACATATGATGCGCTGTCAGGGCAGGCACTAAAAGCACTTTTTAAGTTAAAATCAAATTTGATAAAATTTACAAATATTTCAGTTAGCCATAGTCTCGAATTATTTGATAAGCTTATTGAACCAATTTTAAGGTATGGCTGTGAAGTTTGGGGATTAAACGATAGCATCCAAATTGAAAGAATACACCTACGTTATTGTAAACAGGTGCTTAGTGTCCGATCTCAAACACAAAATATTTCATTTACGGAGAACTTGGGCGTAAACTTCTTATAAATAAAAGGATAGTTTTGGTTTTAAAATATTGGTTACAAATAGTACAATCCGATGATGTTAAATACATGTATACTAAAATTGTTTATAATACGTTATTTCATGATCTTGACGTGTATCCCGAAAAAAATATTGGGTAAAATCTGTTAAACTCATATTAAATACTCTAGGTTTCGGTAAGGCATGGTATTTTCAGGGAGTAGGAGACATAAATTGTTTTATAGCCATTGTAAAACAACTTATATCCAGAATTAGATAACCGAGTTACAACAAACGACAAGGGGTAAAAACTACTGCATTTACGGAAATTTTAGATTTCAGCCCTATCTCAATATTGTAAATATTCCAAAATTTAGATTCGAGTTAACGCGGTTAAGAGTATCTGCTCACAGACTTGAAGTCGAAGCAGGGTGATGGCACAAGCCTGAAAAGACACCGTATGATAACAGAAAATGTAAACACTGTAACGTTCTCGAAGATGAGTTTCATTTTTACTCGAATGTCCAGTTTTAAAAGTCTAAGAAAACAATATATACATAGATATTATTGGAATCACACACATATGTTAAAATTTATTGGACTCTTACAAATTGACAACGCAAAAACAGTTAAAAAGCTAGCAACATTTATTTTTTAAAGCAGCTAAATTGAGAACTGAATTATTTTATCAAGTGTCTCTCCATATTACTGTCTATTTGTAGTCCTAGCTATAAAATCTATATGTATACACATTCTTAGAAAATTTAAGTATATTTCAATAAGATACGACTCTACAATATGCAAATCATAAACCTATCTTAAATTAGTATGTAACGGTAAACAGTGGTATGAGTATATATATGCTTAATTAGCTGTTTATCTTCAACCCTAACCCTAACCCTTAGACATAATTTACTACATAAAATATCTGATGAATTAAAATTATTCATCCACGACGCTCTGATTTTTCGGAACCATGTGTGGATAGTGGAGCATCATTTTTGCGCTTAATTTATTTTTCTCTGACCAATATGATTGGAAAAAACCAGCATTGTATTTATTTTTGGTAAGCAATATATTTAAAAAAAACATATTAATGTACACTAAGGCATTTACAGGCTGGTCAATCGTTATGCAAAGTATTTGAACGTGCGCCGGTACCTCACCTGCAACCCATTTATACTACACTCATAACGTCATATTACACGAATGCAAAGCAATATAAATCTTTCTATCTAAATATATTGGAATCCTTTTTAAAAAAAATGTTTACACGT
Organism: Dreissena polymorpha; assembly: GCF_020536995.1. Classification (NCBI taxonomy): domain Eukaryota; kingdom Metazoa; phylum Mollusca; class Bivalvia; order Myida; family Dreissenidae; genus Dreissena; species Dreissena polymorpha. Next base: position 74,724,949 of record NC_068366.1, read on the forward strand.
TGAAATGCTTAAGACAAGATATGGGATCACGTGTAGCATTGGGGAATTTGATAAGGCCCGAATTCTGGAACGGGTAAACAACAGCCTTTAAAATACAAGTATTTAATCGATTCTCGATTCTCAATAAGATATATTCTTCTAACATTTGACAGAACAATGACCCGAATTATATTGAGCAAAAAGGATCGGATATTTATTTAGTTAGTTCATTTTCAGTCGTGATGTGTTGGAACTTAGTATTTATTGTTTGACTTCAAGTTGTATTTTGAATTGTTATTGTGACCAAAAGAGTCTGGTGACTTAGTCAATATATCCCTCTAAAGGCGGGGGGATATAGAATTGGCTTTGTCCGTCCGTACGTTAGTTCGTCCGCCCGTCTGTCACAAACACATTTTTTTTGCGGGGGATATCAATTCAACGAATTTGCTTGTTTTTCTGTTTTCTTATATCTGTTTGATAGCCCACGAGCCATTTGGCTAAATTGGAATGAAATCTATTTGCGGCAAGGTATTAAACGTTTTCCTAAAAATGCAATAGTTGTATTGGATTAGATTTTTATCGTACACAAACTGTGAAGATAAAAAAAAATCATATTTATTTCCCTAGCAATTCTAATAATATGGAACTGCGTTAATATACATTAATTTATACAAATGATATGCCGTGATTTGGTGAAGTCATATCAAGAATCACAATAAATACAGTTGTTATGCCCCTTTAAGTGTTTTATATACGTATTGTTTTTAAATGAATACTTAATTAACCTAATGTAAGACACATTATTTATAATTTGTATTTTCATTATATTCAAATCTACATGTGCATACATCAATAAAATTGTAAAGTCATATCAAGAATTACAAGAGGGCCAATATGGCCCTAGTTCGCTCACCTGAGAGGAGTCGGTTCATTCAATCTTTACCTAATGTCAAACTTGACCTAGATATTGACCAGACAAACATCCTGGTCAAGTTTCATCATTATTGAACCAAAACTCTAGCGTAGGGAGTGTTTTTGTAAGATTTGAAATGGTGACCTAAATTTTGAGTTGACCCCCCCTACCAAACATCAAACTTTGCTTACAAGGATTTTGTATAATATAATGGCAATTTGGACAATATAAGGGCAATAATTATGTCATTAATTATGTGATTTTGCTCATCATCAAACTTGACTGAGATCTTTCAGCAACTTTGATAAAGAATGCTTGAGAAATGTGAATGCTAGAGTGTTTACAAACCAAATGTGGACGGACGGACAGCGGACAAAGACCAATCTTAAAACCTCACCTGAGCAATCAGGTGAGCTAAAAAGTGTGTTTCACCGATCTGAGCCATTTTCCAACTTGTCCAAGAAATCAATAAAACCAATGTATTGACTAAGTTTCACGATGATTAGACAAAATATGTGACTTCTATAGTGTTCGATCACAAGGTTTCTCTCTATATAGTCACATAAAGAAAACTGCCCCCACTCCCCTTGCAGCCATGTTTATTGACCCATCGGGACCATTTGCAAACCCATCTGAGATATATATAAAACCAATCTTTTCACCAAGTTTCATGATGATTGGGCAAAAATGTGACTTCTATAGTGTTCACAAACTTTTTTTCCTATATAAATATAAGAAAACTGCACGCCCCCGGCAGCCATGTTATTCAACTGACCGGAACCATTTTCCAACTCAACTCTCGTATCAAGGAAACAAATGTTCTGACCAAATTTCATGAAAATTGGGCAAAACATGTGACTTCTAGAGTGTTCACATGTTTTCACAATATACATATAGAGAAAAATGCCCCGCCCACTGGCGGCCATGTTTTTTCACCGATCTGGACCATTTTCGAACTCGTCCGACATATCAATAAAACCAATGTTTTGATTAACTTTCATGATGATTGGGCCAAAATTGTGACTTCTAGAGTGTTTACAAGGTTTCTCTATAGCCATATAAAGAAAACTGCTCCGCCCACTGGCGGCCATGTTTTTCAACGGACCGGAACCACTTTTGGACTCAACCAACATATCATTAAGACAGACATTTAGACAAAGTTACATGGAGATTGGGCATTAAATATGACTTCTACAGTGTTTACAAGCTTTTTCTTTTTTTGTCCTAGTGACCTAGTTTTTGACCCAGCATGACCCAGTTTCAAACTCGATCGAGATATCATTGGGACAAATCTTTTGACCAAGTTTCATGAAGATCGGACAATAAATGTGGCCTCTAGAGTGTTTACGAACAAATGTGGACGGACGGACGGACGACGGACGGACGGACGGACGACGACGGACGGACGGACGGACGACGGACAAAGACCGGTCACAAAAGGTCACCTGAGCAATCAGGTGAGCTAAAAACAAAAGCTGTCACCATAGGATGACGTATGCCCCCTATAAACGCTTTGATAGAAGTTTTAGCATTTTTGGAAACCTAAACGCAGATTTCGAAACCTAATCGCGGACCCTAAGTTCAAGGTCAAGGTCACAGTGGTCAAAATTTTTGTACGCATGGAAAGGCCTTGTCCATATAAACATGCATACCAAATATGAAGGTTATATCTCAAGGGACATAGAAGTTATGAGCATTTTTCGAAACCTAAACGCAGATTTCGAAACCTAAACGCGGACCCTAACTCCAAGGTAAAGGTCACAGGGGTAAAAATTGTTGTGCGTATGGAAAGGCCTTGTCCATATACACATGCATACCAAATATGAAGGTTATATCTCAAAGGACATAGAAGTTATGAGCATTTACGAAACCTAAACGCAGATTTCGAAACCTAAACGCGGACCCTAAGTTCAAGGTCACAGGGGTAAAAAATGTTGTGCGTATGGAAAGGCCTTGTCCATATACACATGCATACCAAATATGAAGGTTATATCTCAAGGGACATAGAAGTTATGAGCATTTTTCGAAACCTTAACGCAAAGTGTGACGGAAAGACGGACAGACAGACGGACAGTCCGATCACTTTATGCCCCCTTCTCTTCGAAAAAACATCCAACCTCGAAAAACAATTAACACATAAATGATACACACAAATACACTGTATTATTATGAAACCATTAATAATCAAAGGGGAGTAACTACTGTAAACTTAAATGCAATATTAAGAAGAGTTGTCTCGCATGTTACATGACCTTAATTCATGATTGTTTATAAGCCTTTTTACTATATAAATATAAGGAAAACTGCCCCGTCCCCCTGGCAACCATGTTTTTCAACGGACCGGAACCATTTTCAAAGTTAACTCACGTATCTAGGAAACAAAAGTTCTGAAAAAAATTCATGAAATTTGCATTTTATTTATTTTCATACGTATAATTCTGTTGTTGTTGTTTTTGTTAAAAAAAATGATGAAAAACATGAATCAATCAATTCATGTTATTTTTTTAGAATTGCAGTCAAATTAAATCAGTATCACATGTTTTATGATAAATAAAGGTTGTTTTCAACACTGTTCTCATTAATTTACTCAATTTTATATGTTATTACCTTATTGGTGAATTGTTCTTGTGCTGAAATATGCTTGTTGTTCAAGTGCGAATAAAAAATGAACAACATCGGTAACCCATGATTTTTATTTTATTTTTCTATTCACAACAGATGGTTCTACCTAAATACCAAAAATTATCAAATTCTAGGTGGAGCAAGATTTGCATTAAAACTGCAGCATACGTCCTTAATCAAGATTTTCTTCTCATGCATTACACGTAACGATATGAGACTTTCTCATTTATCATTATCATTTAACGATTTATATTGCATACAATGACTTGACCAGAGAAAGTGACGTTATAAAGAACTCAATTAGAAGACACCAATCATTTGATAAAGCGTATCGTTTCTGTGGTTTCTTCATAGAGAATGAACATGGAAAGCTTCATGGGTTACATTAATGACACAGATAATCATCGAGAAAAACAACCAGCATACTGATCAGAGAACGGTACCCTTTATTGGCTGTATAGAGGCAAATCTGTGGTAAAACTGTTATTGGACAATTCAACAGAGGTTGGAAGTCTTATATATTTCAAGTGCATACCTGTTTGTAAATTAGTTTAGTAAATTTGAAGTGACCTATTTCTACTTCGCAATTTGAGGACACTATTATTCACAGATTACGTTCGATGTTCAGGATGTCATGAATGAAATCAATAATTCTCTAAACCGAATAAAAAAACGATAATAAAGAAAGCAATACTATTTGGAATATCCGTGGAGATTCGACACTTATGCAACCTTCAGATTATTATGCATAGCAAAATGAAATTCATTAAACCGATACATTATAGAAGCTTTTTATTCAGAACTACGATACTACCAGACTACTATTCACAGAGACAGCAAAATAATATGCATTGAAATGAAAGATGATCAAATAGTCGATACATTTTAGACTGCGGTTTTTGTGACATGTTTTTTTAAATATCAGTCTTAATAAGGATTTGAATCATGATTGTGTAGTGGATACGTTTATAGAGGCTTTGATGAAATCGAGAAAAGTATCTGCGTTGACGTTTCATTTCAGATCCAGTTCTAGAAGTCTCGTTTGACTTAGTGACAGCATGTGAGCACATTCGAAAATGGTAGTTTTGTACATAACATTACGTCAAATGTTCAGTTGTCGTTAGGCACGGTTACAAGTGCTGCACACAATTAAATTATTGGTTAAATTTATAAAGTGGAAACAGATAAGAATCCTCCCTCGTCTATCGGCAATATGTTATTAATTAAAATGTTCGTAATATACTTAATCTCTTGGTCTGAAGTTAAATTTACAACAAGTGGTGCCTTCGCTGATTGAGACATCAAAATCGAAATTGCGAGTTATTTTAAATATAATAAACAAGTAATAAATAGTCAACCTTGCAACGCCATGCAAACAATTTAAAACCATCAGAGTTGAGTGTTCGGATATATTAGTAACAGTTCGAAACAGCAAATAAATGAACTTTTGTTTTTAAACCGTGATTGCAAATGAACACTCATTCGAGTTAAGTTATGATGGTGTAGTGATTTTTTTTAAACGGAGGTTATGCTAAAGTGTTTAGGAAAGGATAACCGCTTTATCATTTCATTTCAAATGGACACTGTCGTAGCTGGCTTTGTACACCATCTTACAATCGTCTCCGCAGGCCCATTGGTATGGACCCTTTGGTATGGACCTTTAACCCCGCTCACTATACTGCGTTTAAACTTCCGGGTTAACATTTAAACCGACTATTAATAGCTTATTAATATCTGAGTTAGAATTTGATATTTCAAGCGGTTCCGTAGTGTAGTGGTTACACGCTCGCTTCACATGTGAGAAGCCCAAGGTTCGAGCCCCAGTAGAATCAAATTATTTTATTTGTGTTCTATTTTAACTTTTTGATTTGATGTAGACATTTTAGATTAAATAAATATGCTGTTTTATTGTAACCATTTTTTGTTTTTATTTTGCCCATGAAATATATGTGTGAGAGGGTGGGGGTGGGGGTTCGTAAACACATTAAAACTTTTACTGTGTTTTCATATCAATGAGTACTCAACCCCTTTCGTAAATGAGCATCGTAAGAATAAGTTCAGAATCATCTCCCCTTGAAGTTTAGAAAAATATGAAATTACGCTTACATGATGAAGCAGATTTTTTAAAACCTACACAGTTCTGTTCCATTAAGAAAAACTGCACACGGATGCCAGTAAAAAAAGGAAACCAATGTAAATAAAATGAACTATGAAATATTTGGGGGTTACAACACAAAATCATAGATAATGGTTATTTGGGAGTTACAACACAACATCATAGATAATGGTTATTTGGGGGTTATAACACAAAATCACAGATAATGGTTTTAACAGTATCTTTTTTTATTTTGTTTAAAATAATCGGCCAATATATTAATATGTACAGTAGAAAAAAATCGTTCCATGTAACTTCATTGTTCTGGCCAGATGCTATAGCATTTAAATGAAATATACTTCATAATGAAAACTTAACATACATTAATACAGTAAAGGGAAGAGTCACTTTTAGCAAAGTATTCAACAGATGCAACAGTTGAACATTCACCAAACACAAATGTACAATTTACTTAAAATAAGGTACTTGAAGACTAACTAATGTTCAAAATAAATAAAAAGATGATCATTAGAACTACTTCCTTCTTCAATTGGTTTCATGTATGGGCCCCTCTGTGCATTTGATACACAAATATGTAGGTAGGCATTAATATGGCTATTAAAATCAAATAATGTACCAGTGCAATTATCAAAGTAAAGTTGTGTGAGTTGAAATGAAAACATAGTATCTTTGTTTTTTATATCCCTATACCAGATACAATAGGCACATGCTCAACCGACATTTATCCAAATATATTAACGTTTGTACAGTAAACACTTTTAACGAGTTTGTTTTACTTAACAATTTGTTTTACTTTACAATCAGACATTATGTTATTATGCATGCTTTTTTGTCTATAGCTCAAGTAGCTTCATAAACGTTCAGTTTACATTGTTCTGCCATTTAACTTAACATATTAAGTAACAATAGAACCAACTTCAATGCTGCCTGTTTTTTTTAATGGACCAAATCCACAAACATTTAACGGCTTGTAAACTACTTATGAACAAAAATGTAAATGGTCATTATACAATAATTTGTCGATATTCTCAATTCATATAAAGTATACAGAGCAAAATTACAAAAGAAATACTAGGCTTATTTTCAACTACTTAAAACATTAACATGCTATTTTTAAAGAAGCTAATTAATGTTCAAATTATACACAACCAAAAGTAAATAATGAATTGGATTCTTTCACTTTAGCATGCATTTTCATTCCACTTAAAAATATACTTCTAATCTAAAATCGACAATGTATTTCTTGAATCATTCATATAATTTTATTATTATTATAATAATTGTAAATGGAATGTAACGAACATGTTTTCAGAAGAATAAAATGCAATTAAATATCATTATTGAAATTAAATCTATATAAACTATCAACAAAAGTGAAAAGCTGTAATCGTCTGAATTAAACAACTGAAGAACAAATCTATCTGGAAGTAGTTTCTTCATTAAAAATACATTTTGAAACATTCAAGTCTTTCAATTGTTTCAATAACCCAGATAATAACATCAAAGTGCCTGTTGTGATTTAAACATAATGATGAGGAAATAAAAAGACAATAGAAACATTAAATTTGAACAAGCTGAGATCACAAATTGCTTCAGTAAGGCTTTTATTAGAACTGTGCATAAAATACAGCTAACATGGTATGCGAATTGCACGATACCATTCAAATACTCTTGAAAGAAGTTGTACAAATCTATATGGCATACCAGTAAATTCCATTTGCTTGAATGAATTGCAGTATACCAATGATATGCTCTTAGAAGATGTAAAAATGGTATTCCTCTTACAGGTCAATTCCATGTGCATGAACACATTATTTGTAATTCAGCTGCAGTCAGAAAAACTATGAGCCGTGCTCTGTGAAAAGGGTGTTTAATGCATGTGTATAAAGGAACTTTCCGCCTAAACATAATTTTTGCTAAGAAGAGACTTTCTTTAAATGAAAAATATCATAAAAGCGGAAAGTGTCGTCCCTGATTAGCCTGTGCGGACTGCACAGGCTAATCTGAGACGACACTTTACGCACATGCATTAAACCCCCTTTTCACAGAGCACGGCTCATATGTTTTCAGCTCAATCACTGTACAACTTCATTGAACTTGTGAAGTCATGACCCTAGACAACTGGCAAACATTTCGTTTTTTTCGAACAAATAATAAATGTTGAAGAAGTCTGGAAGGATGGCGAAAGTGTTGAATGGCTACCTGCTTTAATCAAGCAGGATTGAGGAATAAATTTGTCCTTCCCAAGTCCATCGGATTATACTGTACAGTTCATTGTTGATTTGATTATAACTCTCTTTCCTAATCCATAGGCTTATATTATCCTTCAGCGGACAACATATAGCTGTTGAAGAAGTCCTGAAGGTAAGCAAAGGTGGGTCTGGTCTCGGGCGATCGGTTCCAGCACTTGAGCATGTGCTCATAGTAGGGGTCAGGACAGGGGATGGGACCATCAGTAGGGCGGGGCATGCGGAAGCCCTTCTTGACCCGGTTTAGCACCACATGACTGTTCATACCTGGGACGATATGTAGAGTAACCATTTAACATGAAACATCACGGTAATTCATGGGCTGAGTAAAAACCATGGCATTGGATAAATAATTTGCACAGTAGGCAAGTTTTCTAATATGAAAGTTGAGTCTGATTAAAATTTACTTTAGCAAAATAAGCAAACAGCTGCCATGCAACATAAGAAAGGAACCAACCACATTATTACTGTCTTATCATTTTATTAACACCCTCATAATTAAAAATAAAAATTTTTAATAGAAAGCTTCTTTTTCATCCGTTTTGTTGTTTATGATAAATTTTACAAAATACATATTGCAGTTCATGGCATTTGCTTATTATGCAAAGAAAAGAGTAAGCCTAGGAAACTTACTCAAGGATCAGTAAGTTATGGACTTCACATTCAATCAAGCTAAAATAAACAATTCGTTGAACTGATATCCCCCACCAAAAAATAAATTTTGTCGGACGGACTAACAAACGGACGGACCAACCGACAGAGAACGCCGATTCCATATCCCCTCGCCTCCGCCTTTGGCAGGGGATAATAAGTTTAAACTAAAACAAAGAAACAAATGTTTGATTGACTTGCCTGGATATGGTACACTGCCAAAGGTGATTAACTCATACAGTAGAACACCATATGACCAGACGTCTGACTTGATACTGAACTTGCGATCAAATGCAGCCTCGGGGGCAATCCATTTGGTAGGCAAAATAGTGTCTGAAAAGAAATTAGAAACTGAGTGTCTAGAAACAAATGTTCAATGATCTTCTTTGAAGGTGCAGGCCATTTCATACGCAGATCTGATTTTGCCTCCATTACTTTAAAGACCTTCCCAGCTATTGATACAAATTTTATTTCCATAAATAGAATCGATAGCAACCATACAAGATCCACTTCTTTTTAAAATTATAATATTCAATGAATGTTAAACATGTGATATGTTAGTATTAATTGGATGTCTTGCCTGAAAACAATGTAAAAAAAGAAAATGTCTGTGGCACTTGATTTTATGGTAAAGTTTATGTTTGATAATCAATGTAAAATATAAAAAACTACTCAAATTATGATGTGTGGTTTCTGACATAAAACACGAAATAAGAAAACAACAATTTAAACATTCAATTTTTTTAATGACAAAAAATTATAATCTCACTTTCAGGTGCCTCATAGAAATCATCCTGAATGAATCGAGCGCGAAAGAAGTCTGCGACCTTGACCTCATGGTGCTCCCCAACCAGAATATTGGCCGCACGAAGCTCGCGGTGTACACAGTTCTCAGTCTCCAAATATGCCATGCCATCAGCGATCTGGAAAATAACCAAATGTGTGTAACTAATACAAAGGATATTGAATATTCTACAAACTTGACCCTGCGAGCTCCTTTGGTTGAGCACTTATCAACCAAGACCACTTTGACTTGTATGATGAGGATTCTGGAAAGCTGGACTGTCAATCCCAGGTTTCAAAAGTTTGTTGTTTTTTCAACAACTCCATTCATCTTAAGAATTATTTAAATATGCTTCCAATTCTTTATCACAGGTATTTTTGGTTGACTTTATATGCTGCCATATTCCAAACAATACGGATGAAGTTGTCAAAATGTCGAACATTGCATGCTTAGAATATGGTCAATTATCACATAAGAAAAGTAGTACTAGGTTATAAATATAAGTGAGCCTGAATAAAAAAGTACGAGAAAGGCTTATGCAAAGCTTGCAGTCATGCACATTTAAATGTACATGTGATCATAATAATGCATGACTACAGGCAATGTTATGCTGTTCATCACGTTTAAAGTTTCTGACCTAGAATAAACAATAGTCGAGTGCTTAAAACATCCATAACTTCCTTCGTATCTATATATCATTTGCATCTATAAATGAATACAATTAAATGAAAACATAATTATAATATTTTACGGGGTTAAACAACAAGCGGACCATGGGCCAAAAGGCGCTTACTAAAGGCCCCTAGGAACTTTACTATTCTTAGGTAGAGTTGAGAATAATAATAAAGGTACTTTATGAAACATAAATATTTGTTTCCTATGCACATATTTATTTTCTAACTTTGCTTAAATTTCGCTAGAACAAATGTTTTAGGAAGATTTAAAAACATTCAACTTCTAGAGTGTTCATAAGCTTTTATCTATTTGACCACCTGACCGAGTTTTCGACCACACGTAGCCCAGTTTCACAATCAAATTTCATTGGGACAAATGCTCTGACCAAATTTCATGAAGATTGGGAAATAAATCAGGCCAATAAATCTAGGTATCACTGTATTCATATAAGGAAAACTGTCATTTTTCCTAGCAGCCGGCAGCCATGTTTTAAAACAGACCTGAACCATTTTTATACTAAGTCAAGATATCATTTAAACAAATGTTCTGACCAATTTATATTACGATTGTACTTAAATTGTGAATTCAATCGTGTTAACAAGGTTTCACTTTAGTCATATACGGAAGACTTCCCCATCCCATGGCAACAAGGTTTTACTACAAACCATTACAATGCGTGAAATCAGCCAAGCTATTATTAGAAGAAAATGAAGATTCGACTTAAAGTGTGACTTCTAGAGTGTTCAATAGATTTAAATAAAGTCATGTAAGGAATATTGCCATGCCCTCTTTCTGTCATATTTTTTGATACAGTTGGGTTAGGGATTTTGTTCCGCAAATAAGAGGTTGCTTAGGGATGAATATTTTGGGGATTAATCTCTAACAATCCGGTTTTTTTTAGGGATTAATCTCTAACAATCTTTCTAGTTTTTTTTTAGGGATTTGTGTGGGTTGAATACGGATTGTTTGGGATTGTTAGAGCTGAATAGGGATGCAAGCACTCTGCGCATGCGTGCGGATTAAAATGCGGAGTTTATATTGTGAGCATTTGCTAGTACCGCGCATGCGTAGGGCTGAAAAGGCGAAGTTATTATCGCGAGCTGTAACTCGCGATAATAACTCCGCCTTTTCAGCCCTACGCATGAGCAATATTTTAATGTATTAAAGCAACGATCTATAAATAAATACAGATTGGAAACATCCATTCGGACCAATAGAAAGTATCTGGAATTCGCCCAAAACGAAATCAATATCACGTGACATTTAATGGACCACATTAGAAATAATAATGCTTAAGAAAGCGTTCGATACGGTAGACCACACAATTTTATGTGGCAAATTGAAGATAATGGGTATTGACAATACAGACTGGATCATGTCGTATTTATCTGGACAAAAGCAAACTGTTTGCGTAAATAAGTATTTTCTAAATTCGAACCTGTTACTTGTGGCGTACTCCAAGGTAGTATTCTGGGACCTCTTCTATTTTTATGTTATGTGAATGATATGATTATAAGTATCGACCCTGATTGTAAATTGATTTTATATGCTGGTGATAGTGCTATCTAGTATGCTCATAGAGACACAAATGTTATCTCTAAACAAAATTAAGCTGTGTCATGGATTCTTGTTCAGACTTGTAAGTAGACAATAAATTATCCGTACATTAAGGGAAGACTGAATTTATTGTATATGGAACGAAGAGAATGTTAAAAAAACTGAAAGATTTTAAAATTGAATGAAAGGGGCATACAATTGAACCCACGACTGCTGTAAAATATCTGGGTGTTAGTATTGATAACACATTATCTGGTGAAAATATTGTTAACAAAATTGTTAGCAATTTAACTCTCGTCTTAAATTTATGTATAGAAATGTATTTAGATACAAGAACTAGAAAATACTTAAGTTCTGCATTGATTTAGTGTCACATAGATTATGCTTGTTCCTCTTGGTATCCAAGTTAAAATAAAGGTCTAAAAGACAAATTACAGATATGTCAAAATAAAATTGTGAGATTTATTTATGGAATAGGTCCTAGATATTGTATTAATCAATGTTACCTGTCTGATAGGTCATTGCTTAATGTTGAGAATAGAAATAAGCAATTAAGACTGAACCATGTATTTGAAATTGTTAAAGACAAGTGTCCATCATACTTGAAAGAACATTTTAATTTATTTTATCTTTGTTAAAGATACTCACAAGGGCAAATACATACAATTTCAGAGTGCCCAAATGCCATGGTAAAGGAAATGTTACCTTTTACTACAGTGCAATTAGTGATTTGAATGCTCTGTCAGATACAATAAAAAAATGATAACAAACATAAGTTCAAACTAGCTGTTAAGAACCATCTATTGTGCTTTGCTAAACACCTTAATTTTTTAATTTTTTTAAACACCTTAATTGTTACAATTAGAATATTTGTGATCTAGTCATCATGGCAAATATATTATAGAATCTAACAACTAACATGTATACTCAATAATTATCAGGGACGTGTTGTTTATTATGTGTAACTTTCACATAGGATTATATTATAGTAAGTATAACCTAAACAGGATCCCATTGGAAATAAGCTTTCGGGCTTTCATGGGCAATCCTAGGTTTTTACACTGTATTATCAAAGTTATTTCATTTACATACTTAGTTTCCCAAAGTTGTGATTTTGTTTCTATAATATATCTAATTAACAGTTTATACTGAAAGTATGTTATAGTACATATATGTGACATACATGCATAACTGTGATATTTAAGTAATATAATAAATTACTGTGATATTTAAGCAATAAATTAAATACCAATAGAGCAACCATATTTTAAGACTGAGGTCGTTGCTGATCTGTTTCCTTCAAAACTAATTTGAGGTGATACGCTTTCTAAAGACCTTTTTATTTTGTTGCACTTTTATGTTCCTTCTAATTGTCATATATTAATTCATATAATTGTTATGTCAGTTTTAGACCATAGGTTTTGTTCAGCAGCAATCTCACAAATACTTTTAGTAATAATTGTTATGTAAATGTGATTTATAACTTGTATATTATGTGTTTTAAACCTGAATAAAAATCGATTATTCATCAATCGAGCAGCCGCAAGTCTCACTCTATTATCTGGCGTTATCATTTGCTACTGCAGCTTGTCTGCCCGCTTGATTCCAATACACAACATTTCATAACTTCGCACAATAGAACTGAAAATATTTGAAACATGAAAACGTTTCGATATTTATAGCAGCGTTGATATATTAAACGTGATTTAAAAAAAAACATAATAGATTTGAAAACATATGAGTCTCTGAACCAATATTAAGTAATGAAACGTAATAATAGTATTTAAGGCCGAGTTAGCTTTTTTACAAGTACACATTTCAATTGCCTTAACCTCAATCATTTCTTTCTGGAAATAATTAATAAAGTACAAGTATAAAGGTGATTTCAAAATCTACAGTTTATAACTTTAACTTAAACATTTTCGCGGGTATTACATAACAAATACTTTGAGAGATTATAGGCCGAGTTAAACAATTTAAAAGTATATAAATACTTCTGATGTACATATCATTTTCAAGGTAATAACAATAATAGCAAGAGCTGTCTCCATCGGAAGACCTATGCCCCCGAAAAACGCTTTTTCGAAACCTAAACGCAGATTCGAAACCTAAACGCGGACCCTAAGTTCAAGGTCAAAGGGGCCCAAATTTGTATGCCTATCGAAAGGCCTTGTCTATATAAACATGCATACCAAATATGAAGGCTACATCTGAAGCGACGACATAGAAGTTATGAGCAATTTTCGAGCGGAAACGCAATCTTTTTATGATTCAAGGGCCGTAACTCAGAAGCGCCTGGGTAAATTTGGCTGATTATAAAACTTAACCTTGATTTTGTTGCCTTACACATTGTATGAAGATTGGTGAAGATCCGATGACAATTGCTGGAGTTATTGAGCGGAAACGAGAAAAAACTCAATTTTTCGATGATTCAAGGGCCGTACTTAGGAGTGTCTTGGTCAATTTGGCTGATTATCGAATTTGACCTAGATCATATGACCGTACACATTTAAATGAAGTGTGGCGAAGATCCTATGACATTTGCTCGAGTAATTGAGCGGAAACGAGAAAACACGCAATTGTTCGATGATTAAACGGCCGTTACTCAGGAGTGTCTGGGTCAATTTGGCCGATTATTGAACTTGACCTAGATGTTATTGCTTTACACATTTTCATGAAGTTCAGTGAAGATCCTATGACATTTGCTCAAGTTATTGAGCAGAAACGAGAAAAAAACAATTTTACGATGATTCAAGGGCTGTAACTCAGGAGTGTCTGAATCAATTTGGCCGATTATCGAACTTGACTTAGATGTTATTGCCTTACACATGTTCATGAAGTTTGGTGAAGATCTGATGACATTTGCTCGATTAATTTAGCAGAAACGAGAAAAACCCCAAATTGACGATAATTCTAGAGCCGTAACTCAATAGTGTCTTGGTCAATATGGCCAATTATCAAACTTGACCTAGATTTTATTGCCTTACACATTTTCACGAAGTTTGGTGAAGATCTGATGACAATTGCTCAAGTTATTGAGCGGAAACGAGAATTTTTTTTTACGATGATTCAAGAGCCGTAATTCAAGAGTGTCTGGGTCAATTTGGCCGATTACCGAACCTGACCTAGATGTTATAGCCTTACACATTTTCATGAAGTTTGGCGAAGATCTGATGACATTTGCTCGAGTTATTGAGCGGAACCGAGAAAAAACAATTTTACGATAATTCAAGAGCCGTAACTCTAGAATGTCTGGGTCAATTTGGCCGATTATCAAACTTGACCTAGATGTTATTGCCTTACACATTTTCATGAAGTTTAGTGATAATCTGATGACATTTGCTCGAGTTTTTGAGCGGAAACGAGACAAAAAAAACAATTTTACGAAAAAACAAGGGCCGTAATTCAAGAGTGTCTGGGTCAATTTGGCTGATTATCGAACTTGACCTATATGTTATTGCCTTACACATGTTCATGAAGTTTTGGTGAAGATCTGAAGACAACTGCTCGAGATATTGAGCGGAAACGAGAAAAAAACCTATTTTAATGATTCAAGGGCCGTAACTCAAGAGTGTCTGGGTCAATTTGGCCGATTATCGAACTTGACCTACTTGTTATTGCCTTACACATTTTCATGATGTTTGGCGAAGATCTGATGACATTTGCTCGAGTTATTGAGCGGAAACGACAAAAAAATTACGATGATACAAGGACCGTAACTCAAGAGTGTCTGGGTCAATTTGACCGATTACCGAACATGACCTAGATGCTATAGCCTTACACATGTTCATGAAGTTTGGCGAAGATCTGATGACATTTGCTTGAGTTATTGAGCGGAAACGAGAACAAACCAATTTAACGATAATTCAAGGGCCGTAACTCAAGAGTGTCTAGGTCAATTTGGCCGATTATCAAACTTGACCTAGATGTTATTGCCTTACATATTTTCATGAAGTTTGGTGAAGATCTGATGACATTTGCTCGAGTTATTAAGCGGAAACGAGACAAAAAAACAATTTTACGATAATACAAGGGTCGTAATTCAAGAGTGTCTGGGTCAATTTGGCTGATTATCGAACTTGACCTAGATGTTATTGCCTTACACATGTTCATGAAGTTTTGGTGAAGATCTGAAGACAACTGCTCGAGTTATTGAGCGGAAACGAGAAAAAAGCCAATTTTAATGATTCAAGTGCCGTAACTCAAGAGTGTCTTGGTCAATTTGGCCGATTATCGAACTTGACCTAGATGTTATTGCCTTACACATTTTCATGATGTTTGGCGAAGATCTGATAACATTTGCTCGAGTTATTGAGAGGAAACGAGAAAAAAAAATACAATAATTCAAGGACCGTAACTCAAGATCGTCTGGGTGAATTTGACCGATTATCGAACTTGACCTAGATGTTATTGCCTTACACATTTTTATGAAGTTTGGTGAAGATCTGATGACAATTGCTCAAGTTATTGAGCGGAAACTTGAAAAAAAATAAAATTTTACGATGATTCAAGGGCCGTAACTCAAGAGTGTCTGGGTCAATTTGGCCGATTACTGAACTTGACCTGGATGTTATAGCCTTACACATGTTGATGAAGTTTGGCGAAGATCTGATGACATTTGCTCGAGTTATTGAGCGGAAACGAGAAACAAAAAAAATACTATAATTCAAGGGCCGTAACTCAAGATTGTCTGGGTCAATTTGGCCGATTATCAAACTTGACCTTAATGTTATTGCCTTTCACATTTTTATGAAGTTTGGTAAAGATCTGATGACAACTGCTCGAGTTATTGAGCGGAAACGAGAAAAAAAAACAATTTTACGACAATACAAGGGCCGTAATTCAAGAGTGTCTGGGTCAATTTGGCTGCTTATCGAACTTGACCTAGATGTTATTGCCTTACACATGTTCATGAAGTTTGGTAAAGATCTGAAGATAACTGCTCGAGTTATTGAGCGGAAACGAGAAAAAAGCCAATTTTAATGATTCAACTGCCGTAACTCAAGAGTGTCTTGGTCAATTTGGCCGATTATCGAACTTGACCTAGATGTTATTGCCTTACACATTTTCATGATGTTTGGCGAAGATCTGATTACATTTGCTCGAGTTATTGAGCGGAAACGAGAAAAAAAAAATTACGATAATTCAAGGGCCGTAACTCAAGATCGTCTGGGTGAATTTGACCGATTATCGAACTTGACCTAGATGTTATTGCCTTACACATTTTTATGAAGTTTTGTGAAGATCTGATGACAATTGCTCAAGTTATTGAGCGGAAACTTGAAAAAAAAACAATTTTACGATGATTCAAGGGCCGTAACTCAAGAGTGTCTGGGTCAATTTGGCCGATTACTGAACTTGACCTGGATGTTATAGCCTTACACATGTTGATGAAGTTTGGCGAAGATCTGATGACATTTGCTCGAGTTATTGAGCGGAAACGAGAAACAAAAAATACTATAATTCAAGGGCCGTAACTCAAGATTGTCTGGGTCAATTTAGCCGATTATCAAACTTGACCTAAATGTTATTGCCTTTCACATTTTTATGAAGTTTGGTAAAGATCTGATGACAACTGCTCGAGTTATTGAGCGGAAACGAGAAAAAAAAAATTTACGACAATACAAGGGCCGTAATTCAAGAGTGTCTGGGTCAATTTGGCTGATTATCGAACTTGACCTAGATGTTATTGCCTTACATATGTTCATGAAGTTTGGTAAAGATCTGAAGATAACTGCTCGAGTTATTGAGCGGAAACGAGAAAAAAGCCAATTTTAATGATTCAAGTGCCGTAACTCAAGAGTGTCTGGGTCAATTTGGCCGATTACTGAACTTGACCTGGATGTTATTGCCTTACACATTTTCATGAAGTTTGGCGAAGATCTGATGACATTTGCTCGAGTTTCTGAGCGGAAACAAGAAACAAAAAAAATACGATAATTCAAGGGCCGTAACTCAAGATCGTCTGGGTCAATTTGGCCGATTATCAAACTTGACCTAAATGTTATTGCCTTTCACATTTTTATGAAGTTTGGTAAAGATCTGATGACAACTGCTCGAGTTATTGAGCGGAAACGAGAAAAAAAAACAATTTTACGATGATTCAAGGGCCGTAATTCAAGAGTGTCTGGGTCAATTTGGCTGATTATCGAACTTGACCTAGATGTTATTGCCTTACACATGTTCATGAAGTTTGGTAAAGATCTGAAGATAACTGTTCGAGTTATTGAGCGGAAACGAGAAAAAAGCCAATTTTAATGATTCAAGGGCCGTAACTCAAGAGTGTCTTGGTTAATTTGGTCGATTATCGAACTTGACCTAGATGTTATTGCCTTACACATGTTCATGATGTTTGGCGAAGATCTGATGACATTTGCTCGAGTTATTGAGCGGAAACGAGAAACAAAAAAATACGATAATTCAAAGGCCGTAACTCAAGATCGTCCGGGTCAATTTGGCCGATTATCAAACTTGACCAAGATGTTATTGCCTTACAAATGTTCATGAATTTTGGTAAAGATCTGATGACATTTGCTCGAGTTATTGAGCGGAAACGAGAAAAAAATAATTTACGACAATACAAGGGCCGTAATTCTAGAGTGTCTGGGCCAATTTGGCTGATTATCGAACTTGACCTAGATGTTATTGTCTTACACATTTTCATGAAGTTTGGTAAAGATCTGAAGATAACTGCTCGAGTTATTGAGCGGAAACGAGAAAAAAACAACAATGTTAATGATTCAAGGGCCGTAACTCAAGAGTGTCTGGGTCAATTTGGCCGATTATCGAACTTGACCTAGATGTTATTGCCTTACACATTTTCATGAAGTTTGGTGAAGATCTAGTGACAATTGCTCGAGTTATTGAGCGGAAACTAATCCAGACGGACGGACTTACGGACTGATGGACGGACGGTGCGATTTTAATATGCCCCCAGAACCTTTGTTCTAGGGGCATAACAAGTAATAAATATGTACAAGACTAAGATTTTTTTATTTAAACGTGAACAGTCTCGGAGATATTCATTACCGATGCAGATTTGTCTTATTGAAAAGTACATATCCGCCTTTGCCTAAAAATTAACTATTTCTAAAGTTACATTTCATGTTAGAAAATTAAGAGGTAATATAAAAAGTTATGGCCGAAAATATACTAATTTATTCTATACTGTTCTGGCGATGTGCTCTATATTTCCTAAACTGATATATGAATTTATTAAATTTTCCTAATAAAGTGTACATTTTAGAATAAACTATAAAACAGGAAACAAATACATGTATATTGATTTTGGTTTCGTTTATTATGGATTAATAATATTTGCAAGACAATACACATTTTGAATACACATCTCTTCAAGGGAGACCATGTCCCCGAGGTGGATTCAGTGTGTTTACTGTTATGTCTGTGACACCACATGTCTGCGCATGTGTCGATAAGATTATCACGATAAGATGGTTGAAATTTCGTCACCGGGCGTGATCACCCAATAACGCTAATCTTTGTTTATTTATAAATCTTTGATCATTAGCACACATTTTTACTGCAAACAATTGGTACAAACAAACTGTTAAACATTGCTACTTATGACAATTTCAATGCAAATGGTGAGCAATTAATTGCGTATGGCAAGTTAATTGTGAAAACAATAACCTTTAACAATTGTACGCGGTAGCAATTTAATGTCAGTACATGTTTATTTCATCATGTCCGTTTATAAAACTGATTTACAACGTTTTTTTTCAGCAACGTGATACTATTCGCTGCCTGTGTAGACATCTGTGTGTGTGTGTGAATGTCAGAGTTTATTTACAGGTCATCGTTGCGTCTTCACGACTACCTTATGTGCTGACCTGCCCCTGTGATATTTCAGGGGGAAATTTTTTAATTTTGAACCAAAGAAGGTCAAATTTACCCCAACTGCTCGGTTATTCGCCGATGATTGATTATAATTATTACCATTTATGATTTGTTTGTTTGTTTATAGTTTGTTTACTGAATTGGGTGTGATCTTATTGTGTTCTACGCCCCAGGAGAGGTGAAAGTGGGGGTTCGAGCGGGATATAGGAAACGCCCCGCTTCCAGAGGCGAACCTGTTTTTTTAAAGTGCCCGGTGTAGAGCACCGATAAACTGCCTCCCCCCCGTCCCCCGTTTAACGTCCCTCGCGGAAGTGTGTGTTGTCGATGTTGTACTGAGGTTTTATTTGCAACATGACAGTCTGCTCGTGTCCATGGCGCCCCACAGGGCACAGTCCCAGGGGCAGATGACGCACTATGATGCGGCCCGTCGTCTATGCCCTGCTTTGGGGTAACTATAGGTTGTTTCAGATCATTGCTCGGGCCTGGCCTGTAGGTTACCGTAAGATGCAACCCGAGCAGGGTCCGGACCACTCGTGGCTATAATGTATGGATCGGAATAGGTAGACAGGATACAGGTTTTATAAGTATATTTATGTTTTGTTCCTAATTCCCTACATGTATATTTATTCTGACCACTTGTTTACTGGAGTTGTATTTGGTCGTGATGTTTGTAGATAGCTTGCACCGTATTGATTGAGTAATTGGAGAACGAGTGGCACGGGCACGCGGTTTAATATCACGCTTTGTAGGAAACACATTCGTGCATATGCGTATTTTTGATATTCCGATCAGCTAAGGGGAGGTAATTCAAAGTAAACGCGAGATGCCTCGTTATATCTCTTATTTCATTTATTAAATGCGGATATACTTTTAGATTTAAATTGAATTCCACCAGAAAAAAATCGGAAAAAGAAATATTTAGATTTTGATCGTTGGTAGAATGCGAGTTTCCTTATATATTTTCTATTGTAGGGGAAGTAATTATAAAACGTTGACGTCTTCAAATTAGTCTATAGCTAAATATATTGGTGTTTCTTGTGCAAGATAGTGGTGAAGTAGTAAACGATTTATTGTTGGTATGTAGTTAAAGAAAAATTTGTTAAGATATATGAGTAGCCTTATAATACATTAAATTTGGACACTAGTATATTGTTGTATTTATTGTTATTTATATTCACGTCGTTGTTCCTTCTCATTAATGCGAAGTACAATGGGGTTATTGTTTTATTTAATAATGCATTCATAGTCGATTCCCGTTATCAGCATATTTATTTGCACGATTTACCCCCGATGTATCTCATGTACGTATATATATTGACGAGGTATCCAGTTTTCTCAGATTTTGAAAGACATGTTGCAGGATCATGTCGCCTAATCTGGGCGCAGACCAAAGGGCCGCGGACGTTCGTCATAGACGGCCCCACATCTTTGCCTTGTTTAGCGGTAGTCATTGGCACTTATATACTTACACAGAAATATTGATTTATTAACATTATTCTATATCTATTTATGTATTGATGTAATTTTCCTACATACACTATGACGACATATTTACTGGGGCTATATTTGGTCGAGCTAATTATAGATAGTTTGCACTGTAGTAATTGTATTAATTGATTTCTTGGGTGAACGAGTGAAAATATGCTCGCAATTATATTTTTCCTTAAAACTAGTTTGAGATATGTACGTGTTATAATTTATCAAGGTATCCTGTGTCACGCAGAAATTTAAACACATGAAGCTGCACCTGTGGGGCGATTTCGTTGGGCGGCATCAACAATAGGTTGCGGTCTATATTACATGTTGTTGTGAAAGCCGCTAGTATACCTCCGCTCCGCTCTAGGCGTTTTAGAGTATATGCCGGACATACAAAGAAGAGATGTTCAAACGTATTAGGAATGTTACATTGCGGGCAGTTGGCAGGTTTGTATTTAGTCCCAATGTAGCCGTGACACCCTCAGCCTCTGGCGTGTGTATCTTCCCGTTCAATGGGACTGTAGATGATGATCTTATGACTAGGCTTCTTAAATAGCGATCAGCACAGTAAATTGACTCAATTTGTAGACAGCTACAGCGTACACCATTATATATACATGTACATCATGTTAAACCCTTTTTTTAAATAAGGGCGCGACATTGTTGCTGTCGTCTGTCAATTTCCTCGCATGGAAAGCGTGCGTGTTGCAAAAGACCATGATCTGTTACTAAATAAAGACGCGCAAATCAGTACATGTAGTATTTATAAAGAAACATTACACCAGAATTAATGCAAACAATGGGAAAGTATTGAACCATTGAAACTTTAGAAAAAAATACGTCAGATTACGACTTATGCATTGCAGTAGATGTATTTTTATAGAGCCAGACTACGTTGTTTGGCAAGTACGTTGGAAAAATATATTGGTGAGGCGGGGGAGGGGGAGGCGGTGCGTATATTAATTACCCGATGCGGTAAATACATGGAAATAAATTACAAATGAAATGAAAATACATGACATTTAATTTTAGGTGAAAAATATTCAATTTTCAATTTTAATGCTTTATAATTTAATACAAATCTCGTTGACACCATGCATTTATGATAATAATTATTTTGTACATTCTTTGTAAGTATCATACACAAAGAGCCAGGTACAGGTTGCTCTACTGAATATCTGCTGAACTACATCATTTAAATTGAGATAAACTTTGAAAAAGTTCAGGCCGTTGTTCATTTTTTTTATTGAACAGTTCATATCTGCCTTTGCCATAAACTGAAATTGTAATTATGTTTCTTAATCAAGTATCAATTTGAAATTAATATAAACAAACTAAAGCTTAGGTTGAAAAAAAAATGATTAATTGATATTTAACCGTCCCGGCGATGTTCTCTATATTCCTAAACTGATCTATGTCTTTATTAAATTTTCCAAATAAAATGTATAATTTTTAGATTGAACTGTTAACAGACAAAACAAATTTATATTCTGCTTTCACTTATTACGGATACATAATATTAGAAAGACAATTCGCATTTTAAATACAAATCTTCGATAGAGGCGCAAACGCATTCTCTTCAAGGTGGATGTCACAATTTTTGATCACGAGCGTTTAATGGTATGACTGTGACACCACATGCTGGCACATGTGTAGATAAGATTATCACGATAAGATGCGTCATCTTTATCACTTGACTGAAATATCAGTTGCCGCAATGACACGATTCTGTGTTGCAGCACGGCAAATATTACGCATAATCCTACTTGTACGGTGTTAAAAACACACACAGTTTCGTTTTCAAATCCTCAGTGTTAATACAAACAAATTATTTGTTGAGTTTACAAATGACGTGTTGTTTTAGGCTATGAAACACTATGCTGTATGCAGCATTATATTATAAATTGTAGTTTGCGTGTGTGCTTGTTATTAAGAGTTTATTCACAGGTCGACGCCGAGTCTTCACGACTACATTATGTGCATTTTCAGGGAAAAAAATATTTAATTTGGAGCCAAAGTAGGTCACATTTACCCAGGCTGCACGGGTGTTCGCCAAAGAAAGAATTTCGATCCAAATAGACCAGTGCACGATGGTCAATGAGACCTTAATGTTCACTGGTAGACAGTTAATAAATTTTAATAAAACGGAACCATTTTCGAACTAAACCATCATTATTATCTATTGTTTATATTTTTACATCAAAACCTACAAGAATGAATGTAAAAAAGCCCTGAGCTTTATCAGTCCCATACCTGTCCAGCCATGTTAGTAATGATATTAAACGTGATTGTTCTGCCTTGGTCCTTCCGAAGGTAATCTAGAAGTGCACCATTCACCATGAGCTCTGTGATTATGTGGGACGGCTTCGTGCAGACGGCTATCAACTGGACAAGCTTCGGGTGACGCAGACGATACATCAGTTCGGCCTCCTCCAGGAAAGCTTTTTGCGTCATCCGACCAGGCTTGAGGGTTTTTACTGCAACGTCTAGCTTGCCTAAAGCAAGTTTTTTTTATCCAAAAAACAATTTTCAGTGTAGCAGAATGTGAATTCAGAACGCAATGAATTGGATTTAAAATAAGCGTGTTTTAAAAACAATTACACAGGGGAACGTAAAAAGAATGTTAAATTATTTTAACAGTGCTACCAAATTTATTTTCTTTGAAAATACTAGTACTACTACTTCTACTACTACTACTACTACTACTACTACTACTACTACTACTACTACTTCTACTACTACTTCTACTACTACTACTACTACTACTACTACTACTACTACTACTACTACTACTATTACTACTACCACTACAACTACCACTACCACTACCACTACTACTACTACTACTACTACTATTACTACTACTACTACTACTACTACTACTACTACTACTACTACTTCTACTACTTCAACTATTATTAGTATTGTAAGTGGTAGTCGTAGTAGTATAATTATTATTATTATTATTCCCGCTTAGGGCACTGGATTTTTCTGAGCAAAAAATTAATCCCACGCTGGCTCCTCTCCACCCAGGTGTATAAATGGGTACCTGTGAGGGAAATAAGTCAATGTGCCGTGGCTGCCTACGGCGCCATATGTAAACGGAAGACTTAAATCCCAGTGATCGGGGGGTTAATGTCGCAGTCGGCTGAAGATGCCTACGATATCGAAGCACTCTATAAACCGCACCTTTAACCTTTAAACTAAGACAATTTTAAGATAAAGAACATATATTGTGAATGCGTTCTTAATATTTTAAAAGTATTTTATAACCACAACCCTGTCTACAACATACCCGCCCACACGTCTGTGATAATTCCTCTCGATAGAATCCCCTGAAGTATCACCGATTTTCCATCCACCTCAACCATATGAACATTTCTATGCGAATCACATTTAGCATCCTGTTTACTATTAGCTCCTTGATCATGCAGGTCGGCTTCGTCTTTGGGTACACTGTCATAATCTGGACAAGCTTCGGTCTGAATCTCCGTTGAAGGGGCTTCAAGTTCAGAACAACTGCCATCATCAGCATCTAACAGTAAATTGTGTATAAGACATCATTTTGAGATCTAATCTACTGTTTGATAATTAAGTTCCTATTCAAGGTATTAATGGAGGAAATAACATGTGTTTGGTATGGTCATCAGTTTTAATTATGATAATGATTGATTATTTTTTAAGGGGCATAGTGATTGATTAATTTTTTAAGGGGCATTTTTAAGTGTTTACTATAGTGTGCTATCAGGCAATTGATGCACATTTGTTGTTTCAAACATATGCCTGCACTATCTAGGTTTCTCGGTCGGCAGGCGAAAATGACAACAGGACGTTTATGTAATGTTCCTGGCAGTGAAAACGAACACAATGGTAAGTGACGACACACGACGTCACTTTGTATTTTAAGTCTGAAATAACATTTCGTCTTCGAGGCAATATTTATTGTTAAAAATGTTTTGGTAATTTTCCTACATATAGATAAAACCCATATTGTACTAAATATTTCGCTACTTATAGGCAGTCAAAATATAACTAACAAAAGCAAGAAACGTCGCCATTATTTAATATGTATCATTTTGAATGTTATCTATACACATATATTTTATTTAAGTCTTTTTTGTGCTATGCATGTACGCGTTCGGCTACTTAATCTACTCCATTAAACTAGCCCTTTTTGAGCGTAGGATTGCATTTTTGAGTGTAACAGCCTCTAATTGTCATGTAATATACTGAAATAGGTATTCTTTCTTGGTCCAATATATATGTATAGATATATTCCTACATAAAATAAATTTTATATCATATTTAGAATTACAAAAATAACGACTTTACAAAACGTGATGGATGCTCTACTTTTCAAAGATATGTCAAAATAATTGAGAATCTATATGCTAATTGATCGTAAACTGGGTTAGCTCAAACAGGAAAATGGGCAAGTATATATACTCAAAAAACACTAATAATTATCAAATCGTTTGGAAATTATTTGGTAATCTGGTCATAACATTAAAAATATATAACACGTATTGTCCTCATATCTTACGTTTGAGTTGTGTAGACAGAAAAAAAGTAAACATAAAGCACAATTTGTACCAAGTTTCATTATCATCTGGTATGTATTTTTGGAGAAATAACAAAATTCTGACCTGACTCGACCTCTGTCATCTCGTGAAAACAGACTAAAGATTGTGTACAATCCTTACATTTTTCTTTTTGAGTATACTAATATTTTTCAAAATAGTGTACGAAGTATTCGTTGATTTTAAGCGTTAATTTGCTTTTAATAGTTTGAAGACGCCAGCAAATGTTGACTCAAGTAGCTATTCCAACCCAATTTTTGACATAAGTGTTTCCCTTGACCCCACAAAACTAATCAGGAAGTGCATACCAACGAGACATAGTAGTACATCTTGAAAGTGCTCTGATTTGCCCAGAAACAATTGACTACAATTCATTCCTTATAGTTGTTAATCACCTGTTAACACAGTGAAGTTCTCGCCATACTATGATGATAAGACTTTTGCCTTTGGTAGAGATGTCAATATTGTGTCCGAGTCTGCAGGTTTCATATCTTTAAGTGGCAAATAATCTACTTTGTCTGGGTATATGCCCCTGCACTCGGAACAACCGGTTATTATATCAATTGTATTCAGGACGTGACTCTGTGGTAAGAAATCCAAAGTCAGCTTGCTTCGCATGATTCGAGAACGTAAACCATTTTGACCAAAATTTTCAGTGGTAAAGCATGTATGTGTGCCATTTTTACTTGCATATGTTGTTTATTCGGTCCTTTAAATCGCTCAATATCAACTTCATACTCTATCGGATTATCGGATTTTGGTGTTCGTTGTATGGTCTCAATAAAATCAATGTCGTCTGAAGAGGAAGATCCTGATTGCGTCATCAACATTTCCATTGAGTGTGTAGACACTTAACCGTTCTGGGACGAAATGTCGGCGCCAACGTTATCGACCACTTACTTTGCAATGCATAAAGAAATAAATACTTCATCATGTTGTTTATTTACCGTTGATACTACATTTGCTGAATGAGCTGAAGAAACAATCATCCATATTTTTCGACTAAAAGATATGTTTATTGAAATAATAATATTGAAAGCAAAAGCAAGGGAAGAAGCTTATCTTTAAATGTTTCACTTATTAAAGGGGAGTAACTTGTGTAAACTGTTACTTAATTTATTACGAACATATTTAAGGATTATAAATAGTTTATTTGTGCAGCCTACGCTTACCCGATGTAAATCAAACGGGTGTAAATAATGTGTGCTTAACGAATATGTGTACATCATGTTCGCACAAAGTGTATTATGCCGTACATGTGTATGTTAATTATATTGCGTTAGTTTCCTTTTCCTTTTAAGATTAAAACTTTTTCGCAGCTATCGGCCCCTTTCTATAATTTGATTTTTAAAATACTCAATAACTTCGTAATTAATTGATATTATTTAATAAATAGTTTCATATTTAATTCAGTTTGTACACAAGAAAATACTAATGATAAGACATACGAGATCCTTTCCAAACACTGTAAGCGGTGTTCGCTATTAACAGATACCAGATATTTGATTACACAATACTATCAAAATACAACGGGGGTTTCCTTTAAATAAGAGAAACTAATTCTATGTCTCAAAGGGTTAAAAATTTCGAGAGACACTCTGTTCAAACTCATTTTTCAATCATACCAGCAGTGTATACATATCGTTTGTTTCCAACACGATACAAAGCGAATTCAAAATATTAGGAGTACATGTGCATTCTCTTGAAGACAATTCGTATTCTGTATCTATAGCAAGCACGCTAGTTATGTACGAATCATATTGCTGTTTTTATTATTTCATACCTAGTCCTTGTCAATGTTGTGCTGATGGTTTGATTTTTAGCTTCAATGAGCATGTGCCCTAAGCCATCAGGTATCAAAATAACTTCGATGTGTCGTCTTTGGCTGTCGACATGCATATTGAAACATACATTTGGTATTTTGGCATTTAAGAAGGGTTGTGGATGATGTCGATGCAACCGAACATGTGTTGTCTAAAAAAGAATTCAAAAAGGCTCTGCAACCGGCCGAAGAGTTTTTATATGGTAATTTTTTCGAGGTAAGCGCATCTGAAATAACATTGTTTTCCAGGCAGTTCTTCTGTCATTACCAAGCTAGCATTTGCATCATGATTAATTCTCTGAACGTTTGTTTGTGTCCATTTAATTGCCTTATTGTTGTTGGAGACCTTCAACTTTTCAATATTTTGGTAAAGGTTGCTTTTCTGGAACGATGGCTAGTTTTGTGCCATGCAGATCTGCCTTGGTGGTCGTTATCTATATGAGGCCGCGTTTTGTTCTTTCCTCGATAGGTTGGGCTTTAAACCATGCATCGTAACATTAGAAACGCGATGTTTTTCACTGCTACATATAATGGAGAATCTGATATGCATATTATAAGGGCTTACATTCCGCATTCCGTTTGAAGTCACGTGTTCTAGACAGCAACAAGACAGAATTAGGGGTTTATGTAAGAAAACTGTTTCGGAGTCAAATCTCTGACGTCTGATGATATTGCAACTGTACGATCTTTTTTAAGGCGATCATTATACTCCATGAATTCTCTCTCTGTTCGTCAGTATTTTCAATATTTCATTTCATTAAATTTTAAGATTATATGTTCCGTTCTACCTCGTATTCAAAAAAGAGTTGACAGTACACTTTGTTTAGGCTAAATATGTTCACGTTTTTCCTCACAAAAGTTTGTTCTTCAAATTTTATAGGTTCTACTCTATTAGGACGATGAAGAGTCGGCATTCTCAAAGACAATACACTTTTATAAAGACATATTTTTCAGCGCAGATGCCAGGAGATAAAACAATATTTGATTGTTTAAAATCATATTATATTAATAGTTTTGTTGCTGGAAAGATGAGGAGATTTTATTTTCCTAAATGACGAGCTGAACATTTATTATTAGATTTTGCTGATGATGTTTTCACTTTCATTCAAACTGATCTCTGAGTTTGTCAAAGACAAACCAACCGATTCTTGTTCAGTGGATGTCCTTAGAAGCTCTTCCTCTTCCAAAATACCAGTCATCAAAACTGATTGATTGCGTGAAATTAGTTCTATTTTTTAAATGTCCAGTTTAAGAGCCACTCGCACCTTTATTGCAGATGAGCAACACAAAAGTTGTTCACGGAAAAAGCCTATTACACGCATAGTATACCCACTTTGTGTGCTTCCGTAAATTATTGTTCGGATACCAGGATGAGGGGGAAACGCTTGAAGCGGATACGGCTTTTGGTATTTGATTTTAGAAAACATTTAATAAATTAAACTTCAGCGGCATCCAATAGAAAGAAATCGTATGACAGCATTTGAGCTTTTATATATTTTCCAATAAACCCTACAAATAGCATACACACAAAATACGTGGTTAAACCAATGTTATTGGGGTTTAATCCCTCTTTCGGCTTACAAATAGTTACAAACCATGAACGTCCAAATAACAAGACAAACTATCTGTTACCACATATAAAGATTCATATATTATATTATATGATTGTTTTGAAAGGGTCGGATTATTATAGTATTTTGGTGGTATTATTATGTACGGCATTAACGAATTATAATTTGTTTAATAAACTTATCAAATATGTCGTTGACGATGAGTACTTCAACAAATCAAATTCGTCCATTAACAAACTAAGACTTTCTTAAGCGTATCGCAGCACGCGTGTTATCTAGCCATAGGGCGCATCGGTCATTATTTTGTTTGTTGTCGGCGTTGGCAGCTTTCTCTCCATTTTTCTATAGTAATTGTGCGTGGCATTTTTTTGAAAAACAACAGTTTGTTATTTGTCCTACACAAAGAGGTATTGTGTTAATAATAATAATTATTATTTTGTGTTTATTTGTGCTCTCAGTTTTTAGGTGGCGACCCATCCAACAATTATTCGGAAATATTACGTGGCAACTTGACGAGATCAGGTGTAGTGTTTATTATTTAAGAATTCAGGATTATCCTCATCTTTATAAATAATAACATTCAGGGTTTTATAACATTTGTCTCCTAAAAATTGACCAAATTTCACAAACGGAGCTGCTTTTTTAAACCGGGATCTACCGGATAACATACTAATGAAATACTCAAGGCACAACGACATGCAATTAAAGTCTCAATATTTCTAACTGGCGCACAAAACGCTTCGTTAACAGTTACATACGCAATATGAACAGTGTGCGTGATTTCAGTCACACGCTAATTTTGGTCCGTAAACAAAATAATTCAACCAGAAACGGCTCCATGGATACCAAATCTTTGAGAAGCATTTTTGCAGAAGACGAATGCCATTTACCACTTGCAGAAAAGATTTGTATAATTTCCAAAACTCGATCGGCAGTTTCCGCAGCCAAGAAAGGTTCCATCTTATTAATAATTTCGTTGCGAAGTGCAATTATTAATTAAATATTTATTAACTTTTTGCACTTTTGTTTTTATATTATGTTTAATTTAAAATTGTTTTTACATTTGCTTAATGTTGTGTGTTCCAGGCAAAGATTTTGCATTTACCAGGCACACGTTTTAAATTTGACACATTTAGTGCGTTCCAGAGTCTCATTGATTAGCCCTCTTGTTAAGTGTTACATGAAATTATTTATATATGTTTTTTTCAAGACACCATTTTTCCTAATGTTGAATGTTAAAGGCATTTTATATTGCCCATGTCGGTTGTTCATGACATTCATCTTACATGTAAACAATTTACCATTTATTAATAATAATTAATAAATAGAGTTTTAAGAATAGTTTGTCAATAAACATTTATTCATTGACACGTAAACCAATCTATTTGGCAAGCTAAGTGCAAAAATATTAGAAAAGCCAAAAACAGTTCGGAAAATGCGTGCAAAAGTTTACGAATTTTTTTAATAATGGTACAAATTATTAAGGTTCTATATTAAATGTTCGATGGTGAAAATGTAATAGAGAAAAACACTTTAAAGTATTTGTACAACTACCATAGATCCCAAGAAAAGTAGTATACATTGACTTTAAAAGCCTCAAAACGTTCAGATAAAAACTATCAAATGCGCAGAAAAACACACGACTGCACTTTTACTAATTTATCTTTAGAACAAGATTTGAACGTACCAGTGATGATGGTTGAATCCCATTCATTCACAATCTCTACATAGTTGGATGGGAAAAAGCCCATCCTGCCGTTTACTATCCCTTTCCACCAGCCTTCATCCTCCTACAACAACAGGAGACAACTTGGAACATGTTAGCCTTCAATATTTAGACATGGTTTTATTCTATAGCAGCTAAACTGCATTATTATATAGACAATATCCCTTGGAGAACTATAATAAAAATGAAGTATCTCCAAAAATAAAACTATCCACTAACAATGTCCTGAACATATCTAGAACATCACAGGAAAGTTATTCCCATATTTTCAAATTACAAAAAACAACAACATTGTTTTATTGAAAAGAGAAATCAAATCTAGTATCACATAATAATTGGTAAGATTTGGTAGTTAAAGACAGTCTTTCAGTTAAAATCTTAATTCTGAACATATATACTATATCCATCACAGTTGCTTCCTTTTGTTTATTTCATCCAAGGGAAAAGTCTTTTCACAAGG
Source organism: Dreissena polymorpha (assembly GCF_020536995.1). Lineage (NCBI taxonomy): Eukaryota > Metazoa > Mollusca > Bivalvia > Myida > Dreissenidae > Dreissena > Dreissena polymorpha. The sequence goes on from NC_068366.1 coordinate 74,755,987, forward strand.
TTAATAAATGGCTTGAAGAAATAAAATCAAAAGAACCTAGAAGATACATTGTCAGCTTTATATCACGTCATATGTTGTGCCCAAACAGAGCCTAAATGTGTTTACGACATTGGGGTGCTTTGTAGTATGAAATAACTGTATATATGATAAAAAGCCATACAAGACATGAGAATGAAATGGTCACTGATTTGTTGACAAAACCAAATCACCTGATTAAGCACGTCTACCATGTCACCAACGTCAATCTTCAGTTCATCCTCGGCTGCAGGCTCATGCGAAAACAAAACCTTTGCTATCTTTTTCTTCGTATAAGTATCTAAAAAAAGGGAATGTAATTTCAAACAGTACCCGCTCTTTACCATTGATAATATGGTAGGAACAATGTTTTAAAAGTCTGTTTTTGTAATTAATAATTTTCTTTAAATATTTGAGAACCGCCACTGACTCGTTTGTTTTCAATTGTAAAAATTATATAATTTGTTCGGTAAGGCAAGTAAAGTTAATCATTTTCCAATAAATAACCTTTTGACTTTAATTTATATGTGAAAGGAATAAACTGTCCAAAATTAAAGAGTAGGTCCATTTCGATAGAAGGTACCTTAACTTTAAAAGAAATTTTCAACAGTTTTAAAACATATTTTTAAGCATAAAAACCTCGGCAGTTCTGGCTTCAATGAACTATTTCAATGTTCTGAATAGGTGTTGATACTTTTGTTGTCAGAAAATAAAATAAAGCATTTAATTGTGGAAGTTCATTTATTTCACAAACTCAAGGTATCATAATATGTATTCATACGGGTGAGGAATTTAAGTTTTCTATACAAAATTTGCGCCAAATTACTGTTTACATACTGTTTATAAAATTGTATTTGGTGTAATATCAAACAGATTTTAATTATTCATGGACAAGTTGTTGTTGTTTTTTTTGTGCAGTTCTCTTCCCATTTATTCATCAAAATCTCTTTCACGTAGTGCTTCAAATTCAGAAAATCCAACAAATATAATGTTTGCGCATCGATGAAATGAAGAACACATTTATTTAATGTTTGTTATAATGTGAGTCCGCACACGGTATATTTACTTGTTTATGTGCCTGTAGTATTCTTATGAAGTATACTTCAATTCATGCAAAAGAAACAGTAAAATGTGTTTGAACGAACGCACCTTTCAGTGGGATCTTGGGAGGAAGAGGGGGGGGGGGGTTCTATGAACTGCTCTACAGGAAGTGGCAACGGCGGTTTATTACAACTGTTGTCTGAAAAGGTCCGAGTATACATTTGTATCTGTATTTATACAATATTGTAATGGGAGTTCAGCGCTTGCATACGAATGCTTAAGGTATACACGTGCTCGTATGTGGATTCCAAAAGGCTATATTTATAATACCGGTAAGTTATTGCAGCATCGCAAGTATTGTTATCAAAACGTTACGTTTCATGCAAGTTAAAACTTTATTAATACAATATGCAAAGCTTGGTACTTTGGTTTACGTTGTAATTGAAGAAGAGTAAGCTGATTTTTATTTTAGATTTAGGCATTTTATTATTTTTTTTAATTAAATATATAACATACAATGTAAATATGTGCATGAGCAAGAACAAAGGTATCGTACAGCAGAAATAATGTCAAACATATTTTACAAGATATGCTATTATAAGGTTTTTACTTTGGTTATTTGTGATATATGGTGTTTTATTTTAAATATAATAATCAAAAGTGAGGTAAAAACTAACTGGACTGGATTATGAAAGTTAAATGTGTGTCCAATTTTGTTAACAAATATGAAGTGCATTGTTGTTGAGGGCTATTTCTTTTTCAATTTGGATCTTTAGGTTTAAATAATTTATAAAACAGTTCAAAGAACGTGTTTGTTTTTTGTATTTCATGCGGTATATGAAATATTTCATTAATATAATAATGTAGTTCACGGTGTTATTAATGTCTGGTATTTTGAAGGTGTTTACACCAAAACTGATATTTAGGGGAGACAGTTTAACTTTTAATTGTTGTTTCTCTAGAACTGTAGTCAAATGGTTATAAAGAGTTTGAATATGTTTACACTCCCAGAAGAGGTGTTCTATTGTTTAAATATGTTCGCTGCATATATCACATAAATTTGTGTTGGATAGGTTGCAATTTAAAAATATATTTATTTGTTGCTATGATTCTATGGACGTATTTATATTTAAAATTTCTCAGTGTGCTATCAATAGTTGCTTTATATGGCATTATTAAATATGTGTTTCCAATTTAATTCTTGTTCTCGAAAAACGATTTGCCATTTATTTTGAGTGTTGGAGTTTTCTGCAGAGTTTTTAATATGTAGTGAATAAAATATTTTGTTCGTTTGTTTTGTCTTGCAAGTATGTTTTCTACGAATGTTGTTTGAGTACATGGTGTGTTATTTGTATTGATTTTATATTTAATATGCATGGTTATGCTTTTCATTGATGTGTAGTACATCAGGAAATAACTTCACGGTATTCCGTTTATGCAACATATATTAGCAAAAGAATAGAAGTCCTAAATTCTGTAGCCGTATAATTGGTCGACATATTACCATAGATCCCAAGAAAAGTAGCAAGCATTGGCTATAAGAGCATATAAGCGTTCAGATAAGAACAATCAAACGTGCAGACAAACACAATATTTCACTTTTACTAATCTTTAAGAACAAGATGTTTACGTACCAGTGACGTTGATTAAATCACATGGGAAGATGCCCACCATGCCGCCCACTGTCCCTTTCCACCAGCCTTCATCCTCCTACAACGACAGTTAACAAAATGTAAACATGTAAGCATTCAACATGTAATACAGTCGAAACCCAATGGCTCGAACTCGTCTGGGCCGGCAACAAAAGTTCGAGCCATCCGGATTTCGAGCCATTCTATATCTAATCAACTTTTGATTACGAACATTTTTCCCTCAAGTTGAAGAGAGCACATATTGCTTAAACTCCGTACTACTTTCTGCTTTTGAATTAACAAGAACCAAATATATACTTAATACTTTAATACCTGTATGTACCAATATTTTATTTTATTTAATGTCATCTTTTACTCAAATCAATAAGCGATTGAGTCGAGTTCATGTTTGCAACCGGCGTGATATCAATTATTGCGTGCCTTTAATCAGGCAATCGTTATCTTTTAGCAGTTAATGCGATCTGAAGCGAGTTCGAGCCATTCAAACAAAAGAACGTTTGAAAATTGTGACCGGGACTTGGAAAACAGTTCGAGCAATCCGATAATTTGAGCCTCGCGAATTCGAGCATTCCGACAAAATTGTATGTGAATATAGAGTTCGAGCCAACTGGAAATTCGAACCAAGCGAGTTCGAGCCAACGGGTATCGACTGTATGTTGTTTTTATTCTATAGCGGCTAAGTCTCTTGAAATAAAGGTTGTATCCCCCTTTAATAATTTGTATAAATACTTCTCTCAAAATGCAACTATTCTACACTAATTCCGTGCTCATATCAGGTACATCACACGATAGCTATCCCCATATTTGATTTTCACACTAGAATTTTTCTTCAGCGATGTGTACCAACTTTACAGTAAAATTTGGATAACAAAGTCGTAAATTCCTAAATGTTTGAAAACATTAAATTATTCAAAACAAAAAACTAACCTAGAATCAAATAATAACCGGTGATATTCAGTGATAAAATAAAGTCTTTCAGGTAAACTTTTTCTTTATACTAAAATATACCCATCAAAGTTGTTGTTTTGTATTCCATCTGCGAGAATAAATCGTCAAATAAGGTAAAATAAATGGCTTGAACATGCAGAATCAGAAATCAAATATATTATCAAATAATTACTGGTGAGATTTAGTGGTTAAAGACAGTCTTTCAGTTAAAACGTATCTTAATCCTGAACATATGTACTATATATATCACAGTTGTTGTTTTTTATTCCATCCAAGGGAAAAGTCTTTTCACAAGGTTAATAAATGGCTTGAAGAAATAAAATCAGAAGAACCTAGAAGATACATTGTCAGCTTTATATCACGTCATATGTTGTGCCCAAACAGAGCCTAAATGTGTTTACGACATAGGGGAGCTTTGTAGTATAAAATAACTGTATATATGATAAAAAAGCCATACAAGACATGAGAATGAAATTGTCACTGATATGTTGACATAACCAAATCACCTGATTAAGCACGTCTTCCATGTCACCAACGTCAATCTTCAGTCCATTCTCGGTCGCAGACTCATGCGAAAACAAAACCTTTGCTAGCTTCTTCTTCGTATTAGTATCTAGAAAAACAAAGAAATTTAATTTCAAACAGTTTCCGCTCTTTACCTTTAATAGTATTGTAAGTTTAACACTGTTTTTAAAAGTCTGTTTTTGTAATTAATAATTGTCTTTTAATATTTGAGAATCGCCACTGACTCGTTTGTTTTCAATTGTAAAAAGTATATAATGTGTTCGGTAAGGCAAGTAAAGTTAATCATTTTCCAATAAATAACCTTTTGACTTTAATATCTATGTGAAAAGAATAAACTGTCCAAAATTAAAGCAGAGAAGGTTCATTTCGACAGAAGGTATCTTAACAATAGAGGAAGTTTTCAAAAGTTAAAAAACATATTTCTAATAATAAAAAACTCGGCAGTTCTGGCTTCAATGAATCTTTTAATGTTCTGAAAAGGTATGGCGCTTATGTTATCAGAACATTAAATGAAGCCTTTAATTGTGGAAGTTCATCTATGACACAAACTCAAGGTATCATATAATGTATTTATAACGTTGAGGAATTGAGGCTTTCTATACACAATTTGCGCCAAATTACTGTTTACATACTGTTTATAATATTGCATTTGGAGTATTATAAAACAGATTTTAATTATTCAAAGACAATGTTTTTTTATATTTTTTTTTGTGCAGTACTCTTCCCATTTATTCATCAAAATCTATTTCACGTAGTGCTTCAAATTCAGAAAATCCAACAAATATAATGTTTACCCATCGATGAAATGAAGAACACATTTATTCAATGTTTGTTATAATTTGATTCCGTTCACGGTATATTTACTTGTTTATGTGTCTGTAGTATTCTTATGAAGTATATTACAATTCATGCAATAGAAACATAAAAACGTGTTTGAATGAACGCACCTTTCAGCGGAATCTTGGGAGGAAGAGGGGGAGGTTCTATGAACTGCTCTACAGGAAGTGGCAACGGCGGTTTATTACAACTGTTGTCTGAAAAGGTCCGAGTATACATTTGTATCTGTATTTATACAATATTGTAATGGTAGTTCAGCGCTTGCATACGTATGCTTAAGGTATACACGTGCTCGTATGTGGATTCCAAAAGACTATATTTATAATACCGGTAAGTTATTGCAGCATCGCAAGTATTGTTATCAAAGCGTTACGTTTCATGCAAGTTTAAACTTTTTAAATACAATACTAGTATACAAAGCTTGGTAGTTTGGTTTACGTGTTAATTGAAGAAAAGTAAGCTGATTTTTAGATTTAGGCAATATTATTTATTTTATTTTTTACTTTTTTTATTATATATATAACAAACAATGTAAATATGTGCATGAGCAAGAACAATGGTATCGTACAGCAGTAATAATGTCAAACATATTTTACAAGATATGCTATTATTTATAGGTTTTAGCTTTGGTTGTTTGTAATATATGGAGTGTTTTTTTTTAAAATATAATAATCAAAAACGAGTTGCGTAAAGTGAGTTAAATACTAACTGGACTGGATTATGAAAGTGTTAACAAAAATGAAGTGTATTGATGTTGATGGCTATTTCTTTTTCAATTGGGATCTTTAGGGTAAAATAGGGTGATTGTTTTTTTGTATTTCATGCTGTCTATGAAATATTTAATTAATATATTAATATATTAATGTTTTTCACGGTGTTTTTAATTTCTCGTATTTTGAAGGTGTTTACACCAAAACTGATATTTAGGGGAGACAGTTTAACTTTTAATTGTTGTTTCTCTAGAAATGTAGTCAATTGGTTCCATAGAGTTCGAATATGTTTACACTCCCATAAGAGGTGTTCTATTGTTTAAATATGTTCGCTGCATATATCACATAAATTTGTGTTGGATAGGTTGCATTAAAATATATCTATTTGTTGCTAAGATTCTATGGACGTATTTATATTTAAACTTTCTCAGTGTGCTATCAATATTTGCTATATATGGCATGACACATATGTGTTTGCAATTTAATTCATAACCTAAGAAGTAAATTCGCTAGATTTCACTCAAAGTTTAGTGATTTATTTTAAAATATAATGTTTATTTAAAATGGCAATTAAATAATGGAATTTCCCATCCATGATGTTTTGAAGCGTGTCCGAAAATTAAAATATGTTAAAGAAAATGTTCATATTAAACTTTTCAATTTAATCAACTCGTTGTTATCAAAAGGATATGATGCTGATGTACTTAAAACACGTGCTTGATGGTTTTTGATTCACTATATATTTCTTCTCTTAAAATTTGGAACCATTAATGATATTATGGGCATTTTTCACATTTGAGCATAATTGTGTCTTTGTGTCGTTTGCACAATTCTGCATGAAAACTACATTTAGACTCACATCTTACATCAAATCATTCCTTTCGTCAGTTGTCAAAACACCTATATACTGTTTGATTCCAATAATGTCGCTTTTATGGAATTACCATATTTATACATTTGACTCTTAATATTTAATCACCTAAACTTGTTTTATAAGTAGTTCAATTACCGACCTATTAATATTTTTATTTTTACTTTACAGTACTGCCCCTGGATTTTGTTCACGTCATTGTGTCTTCGCTTGTCAATTACGTCATAACTCTTTCTCTGTTCCTGGGTACATTGATTTTTGTGACGTCATACGACCAACTTTCCCAGTTGTAATCTACATGCATAGGTCATTGGGTTTATAATTTTATTTTTATTTTCTCTGTGACAGGCGTTTCTTGTTTGATTTATTTTTAGCAGTACATAAACAACCAAGCAATGTAATATGGAACTTTTACACCCATTATTGCGGCTTCTTCCTGTATTTGTGCGATGATAATCTGAAATATAAACTTTATGATGCTATAGTTTTAAATATTTTTCTATAAAGAAGGAATGTAGTTGACACTTGTTCATAGTTTCATTCCATCGTTCCTCAAAAGTTGTAACTCTGTTGCTCTGGTATCTTCAATACCATTGAGTAATTAAATGGTCATTAAATTGAATGCGTTTTAATTCCCTTTCATTATTGTTTAATTTGAGTTACAATGCTATGAGTTTAAATTCTATTTACACTTAAATGTATTATGAAAATTGCTGGGCCAAGTGTGAGGTTATGCGTTCCAAAACCGGTTTAAACCCCCAATGCTTTGCATTGACCGTTCCAAGGCGGTGACCCCAGCTTTATTCTTATTTGTGTTTATGTTGTTTTGTATTGTGCTGTATTGTGCTGTTTTGTATTGTTTGGGCAATCGGTCACATGCCTGAAATAAAGGACCTACTAATTGTTTATAATAATAATGCAATACTACTCCAGCAGCTGGAGTTTCACTTCTTTATATTGTTCTCGAAAAACGATTTGCCATTTATTTTGAGTTTTGGAGTTTTCTGCAGAGTTTTTAATGTGAAGTGAATAAAATATTTAGTTCGTTTTGTTTTGTTTTGCAAGACTGTTTTCTACGAATGTTGTTGAGTACATGGTGTGTTATTTGTATTTATTTTATATTTAATATGCATGGGTATGCTTCTCATGAATGTGTAGTACATCGGGAAACTACTTGACGGTATTCCGTTTATGCAACATATATTATCAAAAGATGTCCTAAATTCTGTAGTCGTATAATTGGTCGACATATTACCATAGATCCCAAGAAAAGTAGCAAACATTGACTATGAGAGCATAAAAGCGTTCAGATAAAAACAATAAAACGCGCAGAAAAACACAATATAGCACTTTCACTAATCTTTAAGAACAAGATTGTTACGTACCAGTGACGTTGATTAACTCACATTCATTCACAATCTCTACATAGTTGGATGGGAAGATGCCCACCTTGCCGTCCACTGTCCCTTTCCACCAGCCTTCATCCTCCTACAACGACAGTTAACAAAATGTAAACATGTAAGCATTCAACATGTAATACAGTCGAAACCCAATGGCTCGAACTCGTCGGGGACGGCAACAAAAGTTCGAGCCATCCGGAATTCGAGCCATCCTATTTCTAATAAACGTTTGTTTACGAACGATTTTCCCTCTAGTTGAACAGAACACATATTGCTTAAACTCCGTACTACTTTCTGCGTTTGAATTAACAAGAACCATATATATACTTAATACTTTAAAACCTGTATGTACCAATATTTTATTTTATTTAATGTCATCTTTTACTCAAATCAATTGGCGATTGAGTCGATGACATGTTTGCAACCGGTGTGATATCAATTATTGCGTGCCTTTAATCAGGCGGTCATTATCGATTAGCAGTTTATGCGACCTGAAGCGAGTTCGGGCAATTCGACCAAAAGAACGTGTGAAAATTGTGACCGGGACTGGGAAAACAGTTTGAGCAATCCGATAAGTTGAGCCTCGCGAATTCGAGCATTCCGACAAAATTTTATTTAAATATAGAGCAATTACAAAAAGAGCTCCAGATAAAAGGCGTAACTGCGTATTTACGCTTTGAAAAAATAAAAAAAACGCATTAAAAATCAGCACAGTACGTAACAACACGCAATACAAATCTTGGTACGTATTTTAAATCGATTCAAGTGCGTAACCGGTTTAACCAATAATCCAGTTGAGTTTTTACAATCTCTTGCACGACGGTCACATTACATTCACCTCTGTGTTGGGCTCAGAACGGACTATTGTTTTGAAAGCGTCTCATTCATGTCATGATCAATCCAAGCGTTCATCATTGAGGTTACAGTATACTAAAATCTTTTGCATTAACTGCATTAAAGAAAACCATCTCATACCATGATATCTTATATCAGTCTTAATTAATTATTATAAAATTGATATGTTTTTTTTATGTTAAGAAACCAACATACATAAATACGTCGAAGCAATGTCTCACGTCACTCAATAAAAAATATGTACAATTGTTTACATTTGTGAAGTGCGTGGAATGATTACATCTGTGTAAATGGGCAATACAATAGTTCCAAAGAGTTGCATTAAAACTCACAAGTTTTTGCACGATTTATCGTACATTTAAAAGTCATTTTTCTTAATTAAATGCATGCGATCTTAAATATCCACTCAAATATACATTGTATGTGTTTGTTCGGTTTTAGCTATTTGGTATACAAAATGGCGTGCTGAGCCTTATGCAGAGTTGTATGTGAGAGCAAGGAACGACAACTCTGCGTGGAGATTGGAGTTTTTAGTGTAAGTAAACCTTTGAATTAAAAGTAAGTCAATCAAAATAAGCTTGTAATAAGAATGGCGGCCCATCATGTATGTGGATAAAAATCAAAGTACTGACAGCACTAGTGTGACGATGCTTCTGAAGAGGATTGATATAAAAGCATCAATTTAAGTTTATCTACATCACCACAATTGTGTATGTGGGTACAACAATTTTGGGTACAAAAAAAAATGGATAAAAACATTTTGGGTACAAAAATTATGCAAAAAGAAAATTGGGTACGAAAAAATATTTGGTCACGAAAGAAAATTTGGGAACGAAAAAAAAATTGGGTACGGACGTGATTTCACATGACCATGTGCATGAACATATAATTTTTCTCCTTTGATTATTGTTTTTTCTCTAATTCAATAAGCTTAGGTATGTTTATTCGTTAAGTACGGCACTAATTTCATGATTATACCCGAAAGAAGGTATGAGCACATAGTCGAATACGACTTGATTACGTGAGTTCGCCCATGAACACATGGTACGGTTAACTAAATCTCCGCGAAATGACCTAATATGTGTTTAAAACAGCAAACAATATCCAACAATCGAATGAATTATCAAACATAGTATGAACACTGATGTGGCTCTGTAATTTCTGTTCGAAAAAATTATTGAATATGCAAGATGAGAAAGCACGAACAAGAGCGAGTTTCATAAATGTCGTACGACTATTATGCTGTTTATATACCGTACTCGCTATAACGTTTACAAATGGCAGATTCGAAATAATTCGTTTTTTGCACTCATGATCGCGCTAAACGTTAAATATACACGTTTTCATTCGCAATTTATTTGCAGAATCACGACAGATGTCACATACAATACAGACAATGCATAGTTGTTTCAATGATCTATAATCTATAATAACCAAGCGAGTTCGAGCCAACGGGTTTCGACTGTATGTTGTTTTTATTCTATAGCGGCTACGTCTCTTGAAATAAAGGCTGTATCCCCCTTAGATACTTTTTATAAATACATAGGGGTTTTTCTCAAAATGCAACACTTCTACACTAGTTCCATGCCCATATCATGTATATCACACGATGGTTATCCCCATATTTGATTTTCACACTAGTATTTTTCTTCAGCGATGTGTGCCAACTTTACAGTAAAATTGGGATAACAAAGTCGTAAATTCCTAAACGTTTGAATTTTTTTTTAAATTATTATAAACAAAAAACTAACCTAGAATCAAATAATAACCGGTGATATTCAATGATAAAATAAAGTCTTTCAGGTAAACTTTTTCTTAATTCTAAAATATATCCTTCGAAGTTGTTGTTTTGTATTCCATCCGCGAGAATAAATCGTCCCATAAGGTTAAATAAATGGCTTGAACATGCAGAATCAGAAGAATCTAGAAGAAACATTGCCTAGTTAAATCATAATTTTGCGTTTTACATGTCAACTGTATATCTTATCAGATTTTGTGTCCGGATAGTGCCCAAACGTGTGTAAGTCATAGTGATGATTTGTTAGATTTGTCTGACTGTCCGAATGGTTCCAATTAGTATGAAATAACTTTGTATAATGTCTTAAAAAGACATGATAATCAAATGGTCACTGAAATGTTGACTTAACAAAATTACCTGATTAAGGACGTCTACCATGTCACCAACGTCAAGCTTCAGCTCATCGATCATTTTAGGCTCATAAGGAAACACTACCTTTGCTCGCTTCTTCTTCGTATTTGTATCTACACAAACAAAGCAATTTCAATTAAAAACAGAATCCGCTATTTTATTTTAATGATTTGATATTATGTGATAATAGTTATATACATAATTATTAAGATAATTTGTAGATAGTAGTTCACATTGAAAACATTTTTTATTTGATTTGGAACCTTTAAAGGATTGCAAGTACATACATTTCTAATAAATGTTGATTTTATGGGTGAGTAATTGGGTTATCTTTATTTGCCAACAGTTTTCTCAAAGTAAAATATGCATAAGAAAAGCTAAGGATGGCGAATTATGGTTAATGTATCTAGTCATATATTCATAATATTATATTCATTTCGTACAGAATTATTATGAAAACTATTCGTTTTTTATAGCAATCAAGATGGACAAGCCCCGTTGAAATAGAAATGTTACAATAACAAATCCGTAGCCAAGGCCAAACTAATCCAGACACAATCATTGCAACAGTAATACAAAAAAAATAATTGTATACTTCCTCAACTAAATTTTCCTTGCCGATTATTTACGAATATGAACCAACAGTTTGAGTGTGCAGCTCCCTTTGTACACTATTTATTTGTATTCAGAATTTAGGAACTAACTTCTGTTCAATATGTTGTCATCAGTAGCATGAACCAATGATTGTTTTAAACATAAGTAATTGATGACAAATGATTACACAAATAATATTCAGGGTTTCAGAAAGCATTTCCTGTTTTTAGTGGATTACTCCGAACATTCTTTTTTATTTTATTTTTTTGGCAGAAAGGGGTTACGAACTTTCAAAAACTATTATGGATTTTTAACCAAAATCTGGTAACATGATACTACCGGATGAAATTTACACATTCTCATAAAATTTATAATTAAGTGTTTATTCTTGAAAATGTATCACCTATATTAACTAGAAATACCACGTTTGATCAGAAAATTCATACAGAATGAAGTTTACATTTTGCAATAAGCATAAAGCCTTTTTTCCTGTTTATTCAGCCACAGGTTCTTCTCAGCGACTTTATATTAAATTGACATGTTATTACTGATTGTAAACATTTTCAGCACTTTGTGACATTTAATTTAACATTGCATGTCTTAAAAACAAATAAAGAGAAATAAATTTAGATATCAGGTACTTCCTTATTAACATGGCCATTTTAGGCGAGCGCCCTAGCAAATATGATTTGTTCATATCTTCATATAACCATGTTATGTCATTATTTTATCGGAAAAAAATGCTTGTAATAGTTTTTAAATTAATCAATTAAGTGATATTGTTATTGACTAATTAAACCAACATACTGATTAAAAGGGAATATTTCAAACATGATTTGCATTTTATATTACATGCTTGATCTTTGCCAAGATTGTTTTCAAACTTGATATGACATTTACATTTTTTGAAGAAAAAACAACAGCATTTATGTTATAGAAGATTCGAAATAAAAACAGTTTTACAATATTTCATGCACTTAAGTTGAGCATTGAGGCGTATGTTTAAGCAGTTTTAGACATTGAGCCTCACAAAAATCAAGAACATATTACTTCCAAATCAATTGTGTATTGATATACAACTATTCCGGGGTAGAATTTTTGAAAGAAACATCAGAATATAAACGATAACTTGCCTTCAAAAATTGTCCGAGTGGTTGCGGATATAACCGATCGTCGGAATCCGAAAAAAAAAATATGTCGCGGTTTTCGCAAAACATGATGATTGCGCCCAAAGAATTTTTTTGTAACTTATTATTGGTTGATAAATCTATGAGTTTGATTCTCATTTGATCAATTTATGATTTCAAGGCTGATAAACTTGAAATATGAAAGCCATTCTATCTTTTTGGGGGGCACATGTCTGTAAACGCATTTGTACGATCGTTAATTTCCTTAACCACTCTTAATTTGTAGCAGACACAAGTTAAAATATATTTTTTATCTATTTCAAAAGTATTCTACCACTCTCTTGGTGAAAACCAATACATCAATGATTTAAAAATAATATTTCAATTGACTTTAGCCAGGAACTCTGTCTTTAACCGCGAAAAAATCATTTCGAACTTTTTGGTTTACGACTGTTATTTTCTAAATAGCTTGCATGCAACAGGCATTTAATGTTCTGAAGATTAATGTTTCGACTCTTTATTTAATGATGTCGGACTTTTTGTATCCAGATACGTTGATGACATGTTATCTGTGCGAATTTTTGTTTACTGCCGATGAGCGACGTCACGAGTTGCCTCCCTTGATGGTTCATCAGTTTGTTTAAAATAAACCATATTTTCTGTAAGGTGTATATGATCAATGCAGATAGTGATGTTGAACAATGAACTTCATTAAACTGTGCCTTTTTTTAAACTGTAGTGGCAGTCTTCAACATTTATTTTGTTGTTTGTTGCAATGCGTAGATCTGTAATCTTAATGTGATCTTAATTTTTCTTTGTGATTGGTAGTTTGTAGTATGAAAAATCTCAATTAAATCAAAAGATCTCAAAAATCGTTTTTTATTCAGCGACTTAAGTTAGAATTAAAGGTCCATTTTCATTTCGGCATAAATACTATTTATTAAAATACATATGAATTTTCTGCCAATATAAAGGTTTCATTAGGGTTAATAATGTTGACAACGATTAGAATATAATCAATACCAAAATGTTATTACGTGGTATGATTTACTGAGTTATTACTAATTTGGAGATGTTTTGAGACAGCCCTTGGCACAGGTTGGGAAAACCAAGGTTATCCGGTAATGTCTGTGTACCATGAAACTCACATTGTAAATACATATGTTTGGGTAGAAATTTAAAACGTTTACATGTCTCAAAGGGTAAGACATTTGTCATTCTTACAGTGATTCATTGAACACTATTCACTTTAATTGTTTATGTTGTGAATCTATAATTTTTACGTTGAAATGAGACTTAGAGTCCAGAACTGTCTATTAAACACCAATCGACTGTATCGCAGCTTGTACAGTATGAAGGAAAGTTGACCACAATTTAAAATGTACTTTTTGTTAGTTAGTCGGGAACACTTTATTAAAATAAATACAACATCCATTTTGTTGTGATGCCTTCTTAATGGAGGATTAACAACATATTTGACTTCGTTCCTACATGAACCTTTCTAATGTAATATTTTTATTATATCAGGTTTATATGAATTTAAATTGAATGATTGTATAAACACATTGTGCTAAACGAAAACCAACATAAAGGTTAACTTCCAAACATAACTATATTACGTAAATTCAATTACGTCGACTAAGGATAAGAAATTTAATAATACCTGTTCGTTCCAATTTCACTTCAAGAAAATTGCTACCCATGTCAAGGAACGACAGTAGCTCTCTCGGATAAGAAATTGTCATTTTTGTTGTTGTTCGTTGTTCTTTTATGTCGGATCTGATCCTTCTATATGTCTCTTCAATCTGTTTTGAATATATATATATTTGTTGAATTGAACCTTGTTTTGAAATAGCAGAGAATATTGACAATATTTCATTTATTTCATCCTTTGATTTTGTGTTTAGAGCATGCCTGTCGTTTTGTCGCTTAAGTTCGTCACATTTCAAAGCATTTGCCTTAGTCAGAAATTCACATTTAGCCTCTTCAATCTGTTTTATTAAACGATCTTTCAAATCGTCTACTTTTTTAGATATGTCGATAATTGATTCATTTAACTGTTTCTCCGACTGCTTGCATTCAATGACATTAGCGTCTGCATCGGATTCTAACTTCAATAAGCACCATTTCATATTATCTATCTCTTCTCCTTTCTGCAACGATATTATGGCTATTTCATCCACTTTATCACATCTTCGGTGTGTTATTACACAGGTAGTGCAGCATAACTTAGAATGGTCTTCACAGAAAAATTCGATTCCCTTTCCATGTTCTTTACACATGTCCATTCCTTTCATGTCCACGACCACTTGTGATGATTCTCTTTCTTGAATAATGATTATGCCATGTTGTCCTGATTTATATGCGATGTGTGGATTTCTGCACGTTTCACATAGAAACTCTTGACAATCCTTGCAAAACAAAGTGGCTGTTTTTGATGTGTTGGTTTTCATACATGGTTCACACGATCGTGTTACAATACACTCTCCAATAAAGTCGCTTGCGTTGCCTCGGTTTGAAACATTAAGTCCAGCAGAAGCCATTTTGAACATATTTCTACTTTCTGTTTAAAATCTCAAGATTTTTCAAGATTTCAGATATTTATACAGTTAAACTTACATTTGCATACAAATATTGTTCAGAGATTAATAATATAAAACGTTACATCTAAATTTGTGTCGATAGATCAAAACGCTTGTTAAATTTTAGATAAATTTCATATTATCCTTTTAGTCTGCATAATGTTCTTAATATTGATATCGAAAGCGTTCACCAATCGAGCTGTCAGATAAATTGTGTGTTTATTGTGGTGGAGACATTTTACCTGGATACGTCCAATGCTTGATCCGACTGAATACGCGCCAAAATTGAGGTGAACAGAGCATCAAAGTTTATTTGTTGTGCATTTTGGCCTTTTATTGTTTCCATATTCTTCTACCACATTATAATCCGCTTTGATATAGTAAAACCCGGTATATCAATCAATTAATGTATGTGAATACGACTAGATTAAAACAGAAAAGTCAAACGACTATAAAATAAGAAATGTATGAGGATTTTCACATTTGAACCACTTAATTAAACTATTGATTTTGCATGTTTTTTATATTGAAAATGTGTTCTTAACGTTTTTAAATATCATCAAACACGATATCAAATACTAATCTCAAAACTTAGCACAATTGTTTCCTTCCTACACGTTTAATATTTAAGGTGTGAATGATGGTCTAAGTAAATTAAATACCACTTATATCATTAATATCGAATGAGGTAGAATTCGAAAAATTTGCAGTTGGGATACAAAACTTAATCCTAAGGCTTGCAATGGTAGATTGAGCTTTGTTTTACATAAGAATTGGATGCTGTTTTGTTTTGCTTTCATAAAAAAAAATCTTCTAAAATTTTGAGATTCAAACCTCACCTTATAGCTAATTTTGCAAATAAAATACAACCAAACAACTTTAAATGAGATAATAAGGGATGGCATGCATAAATGTATTTTGGTACAATATTATGCAAGACTGTGCATTGAATTATTACTGACATGTTGTTGTTTTTTTGCTACAAACAAATAATTTGAGGATATAAATTATTATATTATTAAATTATTACATAATAATTGTGCATAATGGAAACTTAATAGATTAATGTTTAAAATATGATCATGGGCTTATGTGGAATATACACTGTAATATTATTGTACGCAATTGATTCCTTAGTAAGTATATTAAATATTTCAAAATCAATGACGAATTATATCGACGACTTGAAAAAACATCTGCCTATACTATTCTTAATATGGCATTATAAACATGTATACGATATGTTGTCAGTTTCCATGTCACTTATCAACATTAAATGATAAATAACCTCACAAATTACATACTGTAATTGGTTCATGTATTTAAACAGGAGAAATACTATATAAAATACATGCACTATAATATTATATGGCTTTAGATTGATATCAAATCAAATGATTTCAGCAACACTGATGACAACTCATATTGAACCGTTAGCCGTTCGAACAATCCGTTAATTTCCTGCAATCACTGCAAGATCTGTATGGTTCAAAAATCAACCAGATCCGATTTTTACCAGAACGTCCAAAGCAAGTCGGCAAGTATAGATGTAATTATAAAGAGTATTATCCTAACGAAAGTAAAACGTTTTTCAAAGCTGTGGATATGACGTTTGTCTTTAAAATCCTCAGAAGTAACAATTTAACTTGTTTAATATAACAATTAAAACAACTATACAGGGCGTTTGTGTAATATAAATACTTCACATACTGTGTATGGTGCTTTTGGTCACTTTTAGTAATTTAAATTTTAACATAATCATGCTTAAATTAATATACAGGAGTTTAGTAAATTTATGTCGGTTTCGAAAAAAAGTGATAAAATAAATAATCTATTAACAAAATGGTATCATAAGAATAACACAGAATATGACCGTATTCACAGTTTGCTTCCGGTTGTATAGGTGATTAACAAAAAAGAAAAAAACTGGACATATATTTTTTATTTGTATTTGTGCATGTTTTTATTCAACCGGAATCAAACTTTAGAAAAAAATAACCCCTCGACAATTTAAAGTCCCATCACATGTACAATGCAAACGACATACAAAATGTATAGTACTTATTTCAAATTTTCATAACATACAACAATTAGGCGAAAAGAAAGCAACGCACATCGCATAAATATACATAGCTTATCAGAAAACTTGCCACACATTCCAATTTAAGCTACGCGTTGAGATGTGATTAAAATTCAGATAACCGACAAACCGAGATTTATCATTCATACTGTACATGTTATGTCCCATTTATTGTCTCCATAGTTAAGCTATCAGTAGATTTAAATTTGTGGAGCCTATCTATTTATTATAAGACCGTTTTGTAAAGGCAAGCCACATTTAAATGTCAATCTTATCGCGGTATTCGGTATTAATAACGATGTTTGTTCAGCGGGGGATATTCTTTCCTTATTCAATATTTTAAAACGACACATTAAATTCCACTATTTCTAGTTTCATCCAAAGATCTTTGTAAAATATCTCTGATTTAAGTTTTAACACAACGGATACTTTTGTTAAACATCGTCATTTGTAATTAGGGTCACAAACAACATTTGTTTTACGTAAAGTCGCAAAAAAATATTACTGTTCTAGATAGGTCGACTGTACACTGATTCTTAGCTTTCGTAAATTGTTTCACTAAAATGCACTAATCTTTCGAATCTATATTTTAAAATCTTGTTAAATAATGTGTTGCTAATTTAAAATGAATTAAACGAAAAATGTTGAATGTAGCGAACATATTCGCAAAATGAGTAGTTGGTTAAGTGATTTTGACCTAAATTAGCAAAGATGATCAACAACTGAACTTTGAATTTTAAATAAAACATTAAGGGTTAACACAATCAAAATTATTATCCATCGCACTAGTAGAAATGAAAACAAATGTTTTACGACTTTATCAACAGCCTCCGCGCAGGTATTTGACTGGAACCAGAATAGCAAAATCAAATCCCTGCCTTCATAATCAAACACGTAATTATAACCTAGCAACATGGTACAACAATTTTACCTTTCGTACTGTTTCTTTAATTTTATTTAAGTAAAGGATTGTTTATTATGAACCTTAACGTATACACTATTTTCAAAATAAAAAAAAGAAAATGATACCACTTTTCATAACATAATACTTTAACAACAAAAATAAATCCTACCAAATCCTGTAGGATTTTCTTGTGATAGCAGATGTATTGTATGTGAGAGCATGTAACGATCTCATTATTTCAGTTTTCTGTCTGTTTAGTCAAAATGTGTCTGAAAAACAAACACAATTTTCAAAAAGGGATCTTCTCGAAATTCCAACTGGATTTTCATGTCCGGAATAGATTTCACTATCTTTCTTTTCATTTTAAGTATTAACCGGTCGCCTGTTGCACGTAAGCTTCGTTATATAGCATCAAACGTATATTTGCTATATAAGGATTAAATGATTTGTTGAAGAACGCTTTTTTTTGTCGATTTGCTTTTCAGCAAGTAAACCATCGCGTGCGACATTATTTTGTTTCGTACCGGCTGCACTTAGTGCAAGCAGGATACCGAGCTATTTATGCACAAGTCGTTTCCAACTGAAAAGAGAAGACTACTTACCACCATACTACGACAAAATTCACAAAGATATTGAAAAAGCGATCCCATTCGCGCTCAGAGCGTGTTTGATCGTGGTATTGTAATATCGTTTATGATAACAAACAATTCTCGAGGTATGACTTGTTTTGCAACAGGTAACATAATAAACATAACTGATGCCTTTGATGACCACGACTTAGTAACAAGTGATTAACAGGCACCATTTTCTTTCAACGGCAAAGTACACTTTCAGATTCCAGAAATTGCTGCTCCGAAAAATCATCCAATAATTATACAAGGATAATTAAGAGCAAACGTGTTTAAACAAGCCGAAGTAGAACTTTCCATAAAAGATATCTTCACATTCGTTTGAAAAATAAATAAAATATAGTATATTACGATCATAATCAGATTTCTAAGAAAATTGCTGTAAAAAAAGATTTTGTAAACTTTTAAAGATATGTTTATGAAAGTTCTTAATTGTGTGTTTAAACATACAATTATTTTCAGATATAGTTGTCAGTCTTATAAACAAAATTGTATTTTCTGAATTTATAAATAATGATATATTACAAAAAGTATATCATAGTGGTGTAAATTTATTTCTCACAATTACTTTCAACAAAGCACAGCTTAAGTTGCCCATAAAGCGTAAGGGAGGCAACTCGTGATGACACAAATTGGCAGTGCCCAAAATGTGGTACTTAATTATCTCGCTTAACATGGGTCTTAATTATGTTGAAAAGCTCTTTTCTGATTAGATGAACCAGTCCGAAATCATCCAATAAATAAAGACGAGATATTTATCTTGCGGAACATTCAATGCCATGTGCCATGCAAGTTATTCAGAAAGTAAAAATCGTAAACGAAAAAGTTTGTTATGTTTTATTTCGCGGTCATAGACAGTGTTACTGGCTGAAAATAATTGAATATTACTTTTAAATCATTAATGTATTAGTATTTAGCAAGAAAGTGGTAGAATATTTGTAAATTTATATTGATACATAAACTACTCCTCGTTATGTTTGCTATAAACGGTCTGCAGTAATAATCAGTGACAGAAATGTTCGAAATATCATTCTACAATCAGACAGACAGACACAATTACGTACTTATAAGTCTAAGAATGAAAATGCGGAAGTTCATTTCAGTTTGTTTTCGTTCATTACTTTAAAGGATTTCGTTTGTGAATATAAATTCCGTTTTTTATCGATACAGTAATTACATGACTTATATTACAAGAGAAGTATTTTCAAATCATGTTGAGTCATTACTAAACGTGCAGGCATGAAACAGGTTTTTATGGAAGCAGAGATTCTGATATGTAATACCATAGTCTACTCTGTACTTGATTACTTAGCTGATATGCTAATGGTAGTTATCATGAACATGAAAGCAACGCAAATATACCGCATATACTTGATGAAGGTAAACTCGTAAATAACAAAACCTTTGCCATAACTGGATATGATGGAATGTAAACCTCGATCGCTGTTGATAATCAGATGTACGTGACTAATGAATGATATTTTTATTTATTAGCTTAAACAATATGTTTCAAAGCATAAGCATGTATATTGTTTGTCTTTCAATGGCTTTACAGTGTATAAATTGGTATTGCGATTCCTGGTGGCTTAAAGCGCATAGAAGGGTCCACAAACAAAATAACCAACGTTTCGACAATTCAGTTATTGAAACACACCACCACACTGACCTTTAATTCTGAAATTCCATTCATCGATAGAGGGGACTTAAATTTGAATCAGAATACCTAATTAGAGGTGATGATATTATCAAAGTATTTTAGAAATGTATGTTCCAGAGCAAAGTCTAATACTTATATACCTGACGAGCTTGTTACTAATTAATAGCTCGATGAGCCAAGTACGGTCGAAGTGTATTTTAATTTTGATACACGTGAAGTGTTTTATTACGGAACATGATTTGTAGTAATTTATTTAAATAGGGATTGTGTTGTGTGCGAAACGCTTTTAAAATTATGTGTCGGCATACATGTTTTTGCCTTATTTAAATATTCACAAAACTGCAATGCGACTTGTTTAAATAATTGAATCACCTTTTTTCCATACCTAATGCATATGCAATTAGAAATAAATGAAACACTCTGAACTTTAACATTTGTTCAACATAGTAAAAAAGGATTTTATTGAGGTTTTCTTCTCATGCATTACACTTAACGATATGAGACTTTCTCATTACAAAAAACGATTTATTTTGCATGCAATGACTGAACCAGAGAAAGTGACGTTATAAAGAACATAAAGAGAAGACACCAATAATTTGAAAAAGCGTATCGTTTCTGTGGTTTGTTCATAGAAAATGAACATGGAAAGCATCATGGAGGACATTGATGACACAGATAGTGATCCAGAAAAACAACCAGCATACTGATCAGAGAACGGAAGTCTATATTGGCTGTATAGAGGCAAATCTGTGATAAAAATGTAGTAAATTTGAAGTAACCTATTTCTACTACGCAATTTGAATTATAATTCACAGATTACGTTCGATGGTCAGGATTTCATGATGGAAATCTATAATTCTCTAGAACTGAATAAAATATTCATAATGAACAAAGCCATTCTGTTTGGAAGATTAAACTCCAATACTATTAAATATTCGAGCAGATTAGACAGTAACACAACGTACAGATGGTTATTCATGGCAAAATGAAATTCATTAAATCGATACATCATAGAAGCTTTCTATTCGGAACCACGATACTACCACACTACTAATTACAGAGGCAGCAATATAATATGCATTAAAATAAAAGTATGATAAAAAAAAGTCGGTACCTTTTAAGACTGCGTTTTTTGTGACAATTAAAAAAAATCGTCTTAATAAAGATATGAATCATGATTGTGCAGTGGATAAGTTCAAAGAGGCTTTGATTAAATCACGAAAAGTATCCGCATTGACGTTCCATTTCAGATCCTGTTCTAGAAAATTTGTTTGACTTAGTGACAGCATGTGTGCGTATTCGACTATGGTAGTTTTGTACATAATCTTACGTCAAATGGTCTCTTGTCGTTAGGCACGGTTCCAAGTGCTGCAAACAATTGAATAATTGTTCAAATTGATAAAGTGGAAACATATGAGAATCCTCCCTCGTCTATCGGCAATATGTTATTAAGTAAAATGTTCATAAAATACTTTATCTCTTGGTCTGAGGTTTAATTTACAACAAGTGGTGCCTTTGCTGATTAAGACATCAAAATCGAAATTGCGAGTTATTTTAAATAGAATAAAAAAGTTATAAATAGTCAACCTTGCAACGCCATGCAAACAATTTAAAACCATCATCGTTGAGTGTTCGGATATATTAGACGTGAACAAGTCCTATAAACAGTCGTGTTCTTCAAACTGGAATCGTTTTAACAAATATGTTATAGAGGCTTCCTTATCGAAACAGCAAATAACTGAACTTTTGTTTTTTAACCACGATTGAAAATGAACACTCATTCTAGTTAACTTATGATGATGCAGTGATTTTTTTTTTAAAAAGGAGGCAATGCTAAAGTGTTTAAGAAATGATAACCGCTTTATCATTTCATTTCAATTGTACACTTTCGTAGCTGGCTTTGTACACAATCTTACGTCCAATAGTCTCCTATCGTAAGCCCTTTGTTAAAGACAGTCAGTGATAAATTGAAATTATTGGAAAAACAATACATCTCATCTCTCTGAAGAGTTAAAGTGCCGTTTTCGAATATGGAGTTGAATCAAATTTTCGAAGCGTATTATTTCTCTTCATTAAACGCCCATATTAAATAAGTGATTTCTTTGCTTGTCAATACATCATGATCGAAATAGGGGGGTGCCCTTGAACGAAAAACATTATTTTCGGTCAACCTCACATTTCCCTTTAAACGATTAAAAACCATTTGCGTTGATTGTATGGGTGAATTAGATGGATACACGAAATACAAAAGATCGTATACAACAAACGGTAATTGACAAAGATGTTGAAGAAGGTTCATTTTCGGCCAATTTACGTTAGGTTTTCTTTAATTGGGACGGCGATAGTATTCTACTTAAAGTTAATTCAGGATAGTACAGTAGATAAGTTCAGAACAAAGGATTAAGTTTGATGAAGTTTTCGAGAGAACAAATAAATATTTGCTCATTTTAGGTGGATTCTGTCCTAGAAGGCTAGGTGGACTAAGTGCCCTCATTCCAAAATATTCGAAACTGGAAAGCTTGCTTTGTAAACGACCTTAGGTCATCAATTCTCTTTTCACTAGCCACCGTCCAATAGGCTACAGACGAGAAAATATGTTGTTAGTCTAAACAGAGGACAAAAACTGTCTTAAAATTTAAAACGCAGATTGCAATAATTGCAATTTTTGAGTAGTCACATTTAAGTGACCTACTCCTTCTCTTCGGTTAACTCCCTCATTCAACAAGAGTAACATTTTACTGGTCGATTCTGAAAAAAAGTATAGATGCATTATAAGCTTGTAAGCTTGTATGCTGGGTTTGCTTGTTCGCTCCAAAACTTTTAAAAATATGTATGGCAACACTAAATGTTTCTCGCGAATGTAATCCAAGAAATTTTGAACTAGTTTTCAATAAGTCGTGTTGGCTAACGTGCAGAATGCAGTCTATCCGAAGAATATTAATATGTGCAATTTCGTGTGACTCATTCTAGACCAATGAATTTCGAAGGCAGATGAAATTTGCATTACCACTTCTTGGAAACGGCTGATCGAAAAACTTAAAAATGGCAATTAAATACGACGTTACAATATTGCTGAGTTTAACATCACGAGTTCAGAAAAAATGTCTTTAGGTGTATTATAGAGGTAACTGCAAATTTAAGTAATTGCTGCAGCTGGAAGACAACGCGTCGCCGAAACAAATCGTGTATGATTTTTCATTTACAGTTATCACTAGTAGGGCTGCAACGGGTACCCGAAATATCCGATGATATCGGATCCAACTTCAGATTCGCGGGTACGAATCCACCCTTGGAAATTTCGGTTCCGAATATTTATTTACATAGTTGTATGTAACCTAGCGCTGTTTTCACGAGTATTGTTTTTTTAACAGACTGGTTCTGTTTGAAAGATAAAAGATACCTATAATAGTCGATATTTAACGCCTTGTGACAGTCAAATAGCAGATCATTCGAGGTCCTTCGGCTTTTATTGTATAAGAGTGTCATTGGACATTCCGTAATGTGCCCAGAAAGCAAAACTAATTCGAAATCACGGAGGATTTACACATTACAAATGCAATTCCTAATGGCAATAAGTAAGTTTTCAATCCTTCTTTTCTTTCCGAGTTGTATTAAAAATAACGGTAGTCGATCCAGTGTGGCTGGAATGTTATTCAGGTAAATTTTGCATAATTTCGCGACCTGTCAAATTGTGTTCCTGCATCATGTTATGTCTTGAAAGCATCTTTCGTTATATACTTTAGTTTAAATGCTATCTTGGTTTGCCCGATCTTGAGCACGTCGAAATAGAAAGAGCGCACAGAGTGGGTAATAAAAATTCTGAAAAACCCCAGATTGTCGCTAAATTTTCTCGCTACAAAGACCGTGAGACCATACTCAAAAAATCAAGGGAAGTTTTGGACAGGAATTCTCAATTTTCCGTACGCGAGGATTTCACTGAGCGAGTGCAACTACACAGGCGTGAACTGGGAAAGCGGTTAGTTCAAGCGCGAAGTCAAGGACAATACGCTTCATTGCGCTTTGACAAGCTATTTATTGATAACGAGGTGTACCAGTACGACGACTTGACCGGCGAAATTACTAAAATTGGAAATACCCGTGGAAGACAACATACACGCACGAACAATAGCCAGCGGAATGTGGTGAGAGGGGATTATCGCGAGGGCAGTGAGGCGGAACGATCCGATGACGAAAGCGAAGCTGGGGCAACAGGCGGGGTGGAATAGGATCGAGGTCAAGGCCCAACAGAAAACATTACCATTATAACATGGAATGTGTGTGGTCTAAGGAAACTTGTAAATAATTGTGACTTTGTAAATTATTTACTTTCATTTGATATCATAGGTTTATTAGAGACATGGGGTGAGAAAAACAATGAATTTTGTGATTTATTAGCAAATTATACATGTTTTGACTATGTGAGAACAAAAGTAACTAATGCATGGCGTAATAGTGGTGGAATAGCCGCGTATGTAAAAAACGATCTGTTAAAAGAAGGTTTCATTTCACAAATATGTCATAACTATCAGGATTGTATTGTTCTGTATATCAAAAGTTCTATGTATAGCTCTTTAAAAGATATCATATTATATATAGCCTATGTATCGCCAGAAGGTTCACCAATTTATGAGCGAATGAATGAGAATAATGGTATCACTATTATTGACTCTAATATTTCTTCTTTAAGAGTACTTTATGCTGATGCATGCATATACCTAGCAGGAGATTTAAACGCACGCACAAAAAAATTATTAGATTATATACCTGATGATAATGTGGATAACATTTTTAACATAGAGGTTGATTATAACACGGATCCCTTTGATCGCCCACGTAATAACAAAGACTCAGAACGATATAACAATTTTGGGAAAACACTCGTTGAACTGTGTTGTACGCAAGGTATGCATATTTTAAATGGGCGTAGCTACGATGATTTTTTAGGAAATTTTACATGTCTTACAAATAATGGCGCTAGTGTTGTTGACTACCATGTTGTATCCACTGAGCTATTTTCTCATATTACTTATTTTTGTGTGGAGATTAGGGATGAGTCTGATCATTTGCCTATTAGTTCTAAAATAGTTTTGGGGAAAAAGAAAATTATTCGTGCTAATTGCGGCAATCAACATTACTTTAATAACGGTAGCGAACACTTACCAAAAATAGAAAAGTATAAATGGAAAGACGCACACAAGCAAAAGTTCATAAGAGTATTTGAAAACAGTTTTAACATTCAGCATGCGCAAATATTTGAAGCAATCGCGTGCACGGATATTGACGAAGCGATCGATAAAATTTTAAATTTGTACAAATACGCTGCATCCGATATGAAGGCTAATTATAAAACACACTATCTTAATAAAAATGACAATTCATTAAATCAACCGTGGTGGGATAGAGAATGCAACGCAGCTAAACAAACGAAGTACGCAGCATTACGAAGATTCCGTTTAAGTAATGATGCATCGGATTATCAATACTATATATCACTCCGTAGAGGGTTTAAAAATATGTGCTCGGACAAAAAACAAGCGTATCAAACGACGAAAAGAAACGAATTGGTTTTATCGCGTACTAAACCAAATTTGTTCTGGAAATTAATAAAAGGTAGTCATAAGACGAAAAACAAAGATTCTTGTAATATAGATCCATTTGCATGGTACGATTATTTTAAAGGCCTTCTTTGTAAAGAAAATCAACCAAGTCTAATTGATATACAGCTAGAGGTTAACGAAACTGAAGATGATCAAGATCAAATTTTAAACTCAGAAATCACGAACGAAGAAATAATAAAAAGTATTTCAAAACTCAAAGATGGAAAATCGCAAGGGACCGATGGCCTTGGGGCAGAATTTTATAAAAGTACGATGCATATGATAAGTCCTTTACTTCGAGATTTATTTAATAAGATTCTAAATACAGGGCATTTTCCAAATATCTGGCGGGATAGTATAATTGTGCCGATATATAAGTCAGGCGCTACAGATGACCCCTCTAATTATAGAGGTATATCATTAATTAATGTAATGTATAAAATATTCTCCAATATCGTATACAACAGATTATGCAAATGGGCAGATTTTAACAATAAAATAGAAGAAGCACAAGCCGGTTTTCGCAAGGGATATTCAACCATTGATAATTTATTTACTCTTCAAAGCATGGTCCAAAAATATACGTGTAAACCTGGTGGTAGGTTTTATGTTCTATACGTAGACTTCCAAAAAGCATTTGATAGTTGGATTATTCATAAACTATTTACAACTATGTGTAAAAATGGGGTCAAGGGGAAGCTTTTTCAAGTATTAAAATCGATGTATTCAAATCTACGCGGATGTGTACGGGTAAATGATAAAAATGTCACGCAAAACTTCAATTGTAACATCGGCACTAGGCAAGGGGACGTAACCAGCACTATAATTTTTAATTTATACATGAACGAGTTGTCTACCTTTCTAAAATCTAAAGGTCATAGGGGTATTTTTATCACCGAAGATATTTCAGACATTATTTGCATTCTTTTTGCCGATGACGTTGCGAGTTGCGCCGATACCGCGATCGAGCTACAATCACAATTGAACTCTATATCAGAATTTTGTGATAATACTGGTATGACAATTAATCAACAAAAGACTGAAATTATTGTTTTTAGAAATGGAGGTCCGCTAAGAGCATACGAACATTGGGTCTTAAAAAATAATCCCGTAAATGTCACATCTGTATATAAATACATGGGTCTTCTTTTTACACCCAAATTATCATGGAGGAAAGCGAAAGAAAAACTTTCAGCTCAAGCCCGAAAATCTATTTTTGCTATTAAATCATACCAAAGAAACTTTGGATATTTTTCATACACGGAATATTTTAAATTGTTTGATTCAATGGTTAAACCCATACTTACATATGGCTCTGAGATATATGGAATAGAATTCTCAGACATTCTCGAAAAAGTACAAATCGAGTGTTGTAAATATTTCCTTGGTGTAAATAAATCTGTAAATGATAGCATTGTATTAGGAGAATGTGGTAGATTACCTCTTTGTATAGAACATCATGTAAAATGCGTTAAATATTGGTGTAAATTGATAAGTATGACAGAGGATCGATATCCTAGAAACTGTTATATTATGTTAAAGCGGCATGACGAAATCGGAAGAACTAATTGGGTGACATCTGTAAAAAATATTTTGTACCGTTATGGATTTGGTTTTGTTTGGATAAGTCAAGAGATAGGAAATGTGGAATTATTCTTAATGTCATTTAAACAAAGATTGATTGATTGTAATACACAGAACTGGCTTGAAGCTCTTGGAAATTCACCAAGATGCGATACTTACAAACAGTTCAAATCTATGTTAAACCCAGAAAAGTATTTGTTTATCGATATACCATTTTATGTTCGAAAGTCAGTTGCTAGATTCCGTTGTTCAAGCCATAAATTAGCTATTGAAACTGGTCGACATTTAGGAATTTCAAGAGAAAACCGATTATGTACATATTGTTCAGTCGTTTTTAATAATATGTGTATTGAAGATGAGTTTCATGTATTTTTTAAATGTCCAAAATTCAACCAAGAAAGGCAAATGTATATCTTTTCATGGTACAATGGTGAACAAAATTTCTTAAATTTTTGTAATCTTATGCAAATCTCTGATGAAAGTAAACTTAAAAGCATAGCCTTTTTTGTAACTGAAATAATGAAAAAGAAAGATGTAGATCAAAATTGATGTTCAAACTTGATGTATCACAACTCAAAAAATAACATGCTGTTACTTATGTATGCTGTATTTTGGGCCGGTGGCCTTTATTTACAAAATAAACTTTTGTCTTGTCTTGTCTTGTCTTGTGATGCAAGGAACCTCAGTGCCCAGTGAGAGAATCTTCTCAACTGCAGGAGACCACGTAAGTGCTCATAGGGCTTGCCTGGACCCGAACAATGTTTATATGTTAATTTTTGTGAAAACAAACATCAAACTGTATGAACAGTGAAAAGTGTATGTTAACGAGCAAACTATTAAGTGAATAAGTGTTAAGGTTTCGTTTTATTTTGACATTGCAACAATGTTAAACGAGAACTTTGTTATGTTTTTTGTTAATAAATGTTTAATATTTTGTAGTCAAATTATACTTCTAAAACATGGATTTCTTTAATTTAGACAGAACATTCTCAGACTAATGTTCTCTTATTTGAGGAATCCGATCCGAAAAACTGTAAGAAACCATATTTGGATTCGGATTCGGATCCGAGCAAACTTTTTGGATTCGTTGCAGCCCTAATCACTAGGGATATACTTTTATAAATACCATCCAAGACTTTGGTAACGCGTTGAGGTAATACCGGTGTAGAATAGTTCATGATAAATTCAGTTATCAAACAGGAACAAGAAGTAGACTTCCCCATCTAAACGAATATGGAAGTCACTTCTACATTGCCATGATTACAAAATTATAATTGTTTATTAAATGTTTTGAGTAAATACGCAAAATTCAATT
Organism: Dreissena polymorpha; assembly: GCF_020536995.1. Classification (NCBI taxonomy): domain Eukaryota; kingdom Metazoa; phylum Mollusca; class Bivalvia; order Myida; family Dreissenidae; genus Dreissena; species Dreissena polymorpha. Next base: position 74,785,059 of record NC_068366.1, read on the forward strand.
ATAAGTATAAGATTCTAGTTTATGCATTAAGCACTATGTCAGGATTTCGGTTAATTTAAAGTTCAAGTGTGTAGTCCAAAAAAGCAATTTAACCACATTTACTTGTTTTACTTGTTTGATATATATATATATATATATATATATATATACATGTAAAAAAATGATAATACGCAAAATATGCACATACTTAATAAATTGTATTTATGCTTGGATTTTCTTGAGGTTTGTTTTATGGGGATTTAATATTGAGGACCCTGGCTGACACGTTGCAGGTGTTCGAGAACCCTATAGACCTCGTAATTGGTCTAACCGTGGGCTTTGCAGACTTTTAAGATAACTATCATCTGAGTATGGTCCGGCTTTTAATGAGATTAAAGATATTGCTTCTCCGTCACATTTGTTAAAGTTTGCATAGTTTTACAATTGTGAACATATTTACTCTAAACACACCTTTAACCGACAGAAAAATATCTAAAGCAAATCAAACGATCTTGTAATGTTTTGTTTAATTATTTTTAAGGCGGAGCGCTTCTAGTTGTGTTATTTAGAATACAATGTTCGTTTGTAATAAATAAATGCTCTATAGAGCATGCTAAAGAACCGTGTGGTATTTGTGTATCTGTGTCTGTGTAGTTGGAGACGATACAAGATGTAAAATCTTAATTTTTAAGACATTTGTATTTACTAGCCTTTGCTGAAGGGATACCAGTGTACCACGCTACTCCTCGTCACATGATGAATTGCAGTTGTGCCAGGTCGTTTTCAAAGTCCCTTCAATATATGGAAACCTCATGACTGAGATAGGTATTGTCAATCTGTTTAATGGTTTTATTTGTCTTTTGCCTATTTGTCTTTTGACCTCCATGTTTGACCTTGACATTAAAGGTAGGGAGACGACTGTTGACCACAAAATGCCGTCTACGGTCTTCTTATTGTTGTAATTTGTGGTAATTTAATTTGAAAAATCATTGAACTTTTAAGTTTGACCTAGATAGGGAGAAAAACGTTATATTTAATTTGTCATCTGATGATGTTTTGAGTGTATGAAAGGTTATTGCTAACTCCCTAAGTATATTGCTGATACAGAAATATTTAGGCTGTTGTATGGCTAAATTTGACCACTAACTGTGACCTTGATAATTGAGGTAAAGAATGCGTGCTCCATGTGACATGTCTTATTATGGTCGACATTTGTGCACATTTATTTCAAATCCATCAACATTATCATATGACAAAGTTATTGTTGAGAAAGGAAAGTTTACACTGGCAGGCAGACGTTCAGTGCAACTGTGATATTCTACCTTCTTTGTAAGGGGGCATTAAAATAACACATGTGTGTATTGCAGTAACTAACACGCAAAGGATACAAACAAGTAAAATGAACTATCATGAATAACATAGCAGTCAAAGGGAGTAAATGTGCCAATCCTATATCAATCCTCAATACAAATAAGAGTTGTCTATAGATTATTTCTAAAGATTTATTCAATTCGAGCTGTGCTTCACGAGGACTTAACCAGTGTCTGTATACACATGTTGCTTGCATGAAGCATTGGACTTTTGATAAATGTAGTATACTTTGTGAAAAATAATCAAGTAATGCACTGCTAGGGACCGGTTAATTTAAAATATTCTTTTTATGTCCAAAATAAAAGTTAAATATCTGCTGTATCCATATATAACATGATCCATAAATACTATTACATATGTTTAATACATGATTATAAAAATATTAATTAACATGGAGTGTTATTCTAAATAGATAATATAATAAACATAAATTTATATATGTATAAAAGGCAACATTGGAATGTCAAATACAAAAGGATACATATTTAAAATATGCTCAGTAACAGGTGACCAAGATAAACCCAATAGCAATGTCAAAAGTATGACTAAAAACACATATTTCTATAACAGAAAGGCAGGAATTAAAACTAGTTGAATAAAAAACGAATGTGAATGTTTCTTTAAACCACGCATGCTGATCTACAAGAATTAAATGCTAAAAAAGAAATTTTCGCTCCCTTTATATGAGAAGGTTTATATGTTCTTAATGACTTTAAGATAGGTCCATTAAAATGAAGGTGTCACTAGCACAACTTTAAATAAATTCTGACACTCCAGGGTCAATTAAATAAATTTAAGAGGAAAAAAACCCAGGCCATTCAAGACAACAATGCATATTAAAATTATAAACATCTTTAAAACTCTTTATAAACATCTATATCTCACTAATAATCGCTATCATATGGTAGATCAGCTACAAGGAACACTAATCCAGCAATCACATCGCAGACTGGTTATCATACATAGAAGACAAAATAAACCACTTCTAGTTATAATGCTACTAGTAAATGTATTATATGAACAACACATTTGCCCGATTGATATTAAAGGTATAATAAGTATTTTTTAAATCTCAGTACCTCTATTAGAAACGAAAAATGTATGCTATATGGTGAAATTCAAACTACTTAATTATTTTTATCAGTATAATATAACTGAGTTAAGTACAGACGTCCATATTATTTTTCCTAAAACACCATACAAAATCATTAATGACCATGAACAATAGATAAAATAATAAATAGAACACTGCAATTCTCTTGGATAATACATATAAAATCACAGGATTGAAAGATCAAGAATGTAATTATATCTGAAAATCCAGAAAGGTGCATCAGTACCTTTGTGCACAAGGTAGGCAACCCCTTCCAGGTTTTCAAGAAACAAAATGATCCAAAAACCTTATGCAATACTTTTTGAACACTCCCCAATAAGCAACTAAAAAGCATGACAATGTTGAAACTGCTAAACAATAATAAACAAGAGGGCCTTAAGGGCCCAAAGTCGCTCACCTGAGATAACAAGATATTATTGGTACAAATCTTCTGACCAAGTTTCATGAAGATTGGAAAATAGAGTGTTAACAAGGTTTTACTATAGCCATATAGGGAAAAATGCCCGCCCCCTGGCAGCCACGTTTTTCAACCAACCGGCATCATTTTTTTTAACTCGTCCAAGATATTATCGGGATGAATCTTCTGACCAAGTTTCATGAAGATCGGACAGTAAATGTGGCCTCTAGAGTGTAAGCAAGATTTTGCTATAGCCATATTAGGAAAAATGCCCCGCCCCGTGGAAGCCATGTTTTTCAAGCAAACATAATTATTTTCGAACTCATCCAAGCTATCATTAAGACCAATCTTCTGACCAAATTTCATGAAGATTGGAAATAAATGTGGCCTCTAGAGTGTTAACAAGGCTTTACTAAAGCCATATATAGCCATACAGGAAAATTGCCCCGCCACTGGTGGCCATGTTTTTAAAGCAACCAAAACTATTTTCGAACTAATCTAAGATATCATTGGGGCAAATCTTCTGACCCAGTTTCATGAAGATTGGAAAATAAATGTGAAGCCTAGAGTGTTAACAAGGCTTTACTATATATTTCTAACCATATTAGGAAAAATGCCCCGCCCCCGTGGTGGCCATGTTTTCCAACCAACCGACATCATTTTTAAACTCGTCCAAGATCTTTGTGAGATGAATCTTCTGATTGAGTTTCATGAAGATCGGACTATAAATGTGGCCTCTAGAGTGTTAACAAGATTTTACTATAGCCATATATAGCCATATAAGGAAAAATGCCCCACCCCTCTGCAGCCATGTTTTTCAAGCAAACGTAACCATTTTCTAATTCATCCAAGATATCAAAGAGACAAATCTTCTGACCATATTTCATGAACATTGAACAATAAATGTGGCCTCTAGAGTGTTAACAAGGTTTTACTATAGCCATACAAGGAAAAATGCCCCGCCCCCCTAGCGGCCATGTTTTCCAACCAAAGACATCATTTATGAACTCGTCCAAGATATTATTGAGATAAATATTCTGACCAAGTTTCATGAAGATTGGACAATAAATGTGGCCTCTAGAGTGTTAACAAGATTTTACTACAGCCATTAGGGCTGCAACGGGTACCCGAAATATCCGATGATATCGGATCCAACTTCAGATTCGCGGGTACGAATCCACCCTTGGAAATTTCGGTTCCGAATATTTATTTACATAGTTGTATGTAACCTAGCGCTGTTTTCACGAGTATTGTTTTTTTAACAGACTGGTTCTGTTTGAAAGATAAAAGATACCTATAATAGTCGATATTTAACGCCTTGTGACAGTCAAATAGCAGATCATTCGAGGTCCTTCGGCTTTTATTGTATAAGAGTGTCATTGGACATTCCGTAATGTGCCCAGAAAGCAAAACTAATTCGAAATCACGGAGGATTTACACATTACAAATGCAATTCCTAATGGCAATAAGTAAGTTTTCAATCCTTATTTTCTTTCCGAGTTGTATTAAAAATAACGGTAGTCGATCCAGTGTGGCTGGAATGTTATTCAGGTAAATTTTGCATAATTTCGCGACCTGTCAAATTGTGTTCCTGCATCATGTTATGTCTTGAAAGCATCTTTCGTCATATACTAAATTTAAATGCTATCTTGTGATGCAAGGAACCTCAGTGCCCAGTGAGAGAATCTTCTCAACTGCAGGAGACCACGTAAGTGCTCATAGGGCTTGCCTGGACCCGGACAATGTTTATATGTTAATTTTTGTGAAAACAAACATCAAACTGTATGAACAGTGAAAAGTGTATGTTAACGAGCAAACTATTAAGTGAATAAGTGTTAAGGTTTCGTTTTATTTTGACATTGCAACAATTTTAAACGAGAACTTTGTTATGTTTTTGTTAATAAATGTTTAATATTTTGTAGTCAAATTATACTTCTAAAACATTGATTTCTTTAATTTAGACAGAACATTCTCAGACTAATGTTCTCTTATTTGAGGAATCCGGATCCGAAAAACTGTAAGAAACCATATTTGGATTCGGATTCGGATCCGAGCAAACTTTTTGGATTCGTTGCAGCCCTAACAGCCATATAAGGAAAAATGCTCCGCCCCTTGGCAGCCATGTTTTTCAAGCGAAGGTTACCATTTTCAAACTCATCCAAGATATCATTGCGACAAATCTTCTGACCAAGTTTCATGAAGATCGGAAAATAAATGTGGCCTCTAGAGTGTTGACAAGGTTTTACTAAAGCCATATAAGGAAAAAATGCCCCGCCCCCTGGCGGCCATGTTTTTCAACCAACAGGCATCATTTTCAAACTCTTCCAAGATATAATTGGGATGAATCTTCTGACCAAGTTTCGTGAAGATTGACCAATAAATGTGGCCTCTAGAGTGTTAACAAGATTTTATTTTAGCACTACATAGCCATATAAAGAAAAATGCCCCGCCCCCTGGCGGCCATGTTTTTTCACCGATCTGGACCGTTTTTGTACTCCTTTGAGATATCAATAAAACCAATGTTTTGACCAAGTTTCATGAAGATTGGGCACAAATTGTGACTTCTAGAGTGTTCACAAGGTTTCTCTATAGCCATATAAGAAATACTGCCCCGCCCCCTGGCGGCCATGTTTTTCAACGGACCGGAACCATTTTTATACTCAACCAACATATTATTCATACAAACATTTTGACAAAGTTACATCAAGATTGGGCATCAAATGTGACTTCTGCTGTGTTCGCAAAGTTTTTCTTTTTTTGACCTAGTGATCTAGTTTTTGATCAAGCATGACCCAGTTTCGAACTCAGTCGAGGTATTAATGGGACAAATGTTCTTACCAAGTTTGATGAAGATCGGACAATGAAGGTGGCCTCTAGAGTGTTCACAAGACAAAATGTTGACGACGGACGACGCACGACGGACAAAAGGCGATCACAAAAGCTCACCGTGAGCACGTTGTGCTCTGGTGAGCTAAAAATTAACTAGTACAAAATCCTGCTACCGAGTTGCAGACCAAAATATTATCTTTACAACATGCAGGAACAAGAGATGTGTTTGTCAGGCGTAAGCTTTCTTGAGTTATCATCCGGAAAAAAATGATAAAACACTGTGACAAATAACTATGTACAATGAGGGAAATATACAATTAAAAGTAATAAAACATGGGCTGTTTGTAAAACATGCATGCCCCCCATATGGGCTGTCAATTGTAGTGGCAGCCATTGTGTGAATTCGTTTTTTGGCACTGTGACCTTTACCTGTAACCTAGTGACCTGAAAATACATAGGGGGTCATCTGCGAGTCATGATCAATGTACCTATGAAGTTTCATGATCCTAGGCGTAAGCTTTCTTGAGTTATCATCCGGAAACAATTTAACTGTGTCAAGTCACCGTGACCTTGACCTTTGACCTAGTGACCTGAAAATCAATAGGGGTCATCTGCGAGTCATGATCAATGTACCTATGAAGTTTCATGATCCTAGGCATAAGCGTTCTTGAGTTATCATCCAGAAACCATTTTACTATTTTAGGTCACTGTGACCTTGACCTTTGACCTTGTGACCTTAAAATCAATAGGGGTCATCTGCGAGTCATGATCAATGAACCTATGAAGTTTCATGATCCTAGGCATAAGCGTTCTTGAGTTATCATCCGGAAACGATTTTACTATTTATGGTCACCGTGACCTTGACCTTTGACCTAGTGTCCTAAAAATCAACAGGGGTCATCTGCGAGTCATGATCAATGTACCTTTGAAGTTTCATGATCCTTGGCATAAGCGTTCTTGAGTTATCATCCGGAAACCATTTTACTATTTCGGGTCACCGTGACCTTGACCTTTGACCTAGTGACCTCAAAATCAATAGAGGTCATCTGCGAGTCATGATCAATGTACCTATGAAGTTTCATGATCCTAGGCATAAGCGTTCTTGAGTTATCATCCGGAAACCAACTGGTGGACGGACAGACGGACATACGGACGGACGGACATACGGACGGACCGACATGTGCAAAACAATATACCCCCTCTTCTTCGAAGGGGGACATAATAATGTAGATATTTTTGGTTCAAATATAAAAATACATTTGATGAAGCAAAACACATCTGAATCTTAACCTGAACACAAGCTTACTGACAAAAGAAAACATAAGCTCCATATTTTGCATCACATCATTTTTCAAAAGCTTGAGCCAGTATTCCAAAAAGCTCTTAAGGGACATCTCAATTTCAGTTGTTCTTGACCAAAATTCAGATACAATATTCTTCTTGAAATCCCATATTTTCTAGTTACAATATGCAAAAATATGAAAAACAATAACAATGTTTTATTGTTTCAAACATTCTTTATGTACAATGACATAAAAACAACTTAGCCAGATACTCAATAAATTATATGAATTAAAGATTTTTTTTTAGTTTTTCCTACTCGGCTTTGTAAATACATGCCCAGACTCAGCCACTAGAAGCACTTCATTGTCAAATATGCTGAAATACTGCATATAAATTGCTTTTAACAGATGATTTTACACATTTTAGCACATTTATTTTCAATATCTGAATTACTGTAATTTATGTTCCTTATATCTTTGAAAATAATTGTCATTTTGTGAAGATGTTTTCAACACTTTTAGACAATACCTTAAATTTTGATCCAAGTTTTAGGAAATATCCTCAGACTTATTTAAAAGCCTTGCATGTTATGGCTTAACTGGAAGTGAAGGTGGCTTTCACTGGGTTTTTTATTACCTTTTGTTTTCAATCTTGATGGAACTCAATGAAACAGTAGAAAATTGGGTAAATGCTTCAGTAGACAACAACATTTCATTAGTGAATGACTGCAACAGTAAATACAACCCTAAATATAAAATATAAATACGGGTCCTGGGCCAGAATTCACCAACCAATTCTTAGACTGAAGTCTGGAAATACATAATTTTCTTAAAACTGTTCAGTTTCATTAGAAATGAAAAAATATAATGATACAAAACTTAACACCTCTTTTTACACATTTCTTCATTTAGAAAAATAAATATATGATATAAGATTTTTTTATCCTGGAAACGTGGAAGTTTTTTTGGTTCCTAGTCTATTTTTGTCCCCTACTGGTTTCACCGGAGAGACTTATGGTTTTCGCTCTGTCTGTGAGTCTGTGCGTCTGTGAGTCTGTCACACTTTTCTGGATCCTAAGATAAAAGTTCTTCATATTGTTTCATGAAACTTGAAACATGGATAGATGGCAATATGGACATAACGCACGTCATTTCATTTTCTTCCTACGTCAAAAATTCTGGTTGCTATGGCAACAAAAAGAAATAAATTCTGACAATGGTGGAGCCGGTAGGCAATAGTCTTGTTTAGTCTTAAGTCTAAGAATGAGTGGGTAAATATGAGCTCAGGTGATGATCAAAATGTCATTATAACATAAGAAAACTTATAAAACTAATAAAAATGAAAGTTTCAGGCGTTCATGCCATAATGCATACAGCACTTTTTATACCATCACCATCACGTGATACAGAAAACCGGCATCATTTTGTAATTATAACATAACAGTATTAACCTTGTGAAGATATATGTTCCACTTGTGCAGGCAACAGAAAGAACTTTTAAATGCAAACGCAATACTGCATGGCGCAGAAAGTGCTGAATCTAAAAACAGGAAGATTTATGAAAAGGTGTAAGATGCCTTTCTGCATAAACTAATAGGAGTAATAATAACAAAATGATAAGTAGTAAACTCAATAGCTAGTTATGAGCTTTGATTAAATATGTTCTCAAGACGCACTTTAAAGGAATGGAGAAGGAATGTTCACCTATTGTATCTTTAAGAGATTTAACAAAACTCAGTTGTTGCTTCAAAACCAAAACAAAAAAGTTTATTCAAGAAAAAACTTCAATATGAGCTAAAAAAATTAACCGTGAAGAAATTTCTTAAAGAACTTTTTGCATAGTGGATGTGGAAATCTGTAAGTGTTTTTAAAAAAGCAACAACTTCACACGTTTGAAACAATGGTAATACTAATCATGGAATGTAACAATACAATACAAGTATAGTCAACATAGGGAAATTACCACACACATGGTCTATGAAAAAGATATAAGAAACTAAAAGTTTCTTTGATTGTTTTAGCATAAGTATTAAACTGCACTACCAGAATAAAAGTTTTAGTTTCGCTTATCATGGAACAATGTGTTTTATCATTATTTTTTTCAACTGCAGTACCAATATACAAATCTATGGTATTTAATGCTGGGCATTGCTATCCATTACATAAAAAATATATAAATAATTACTTGAGTTCACCCTATTTCGAAGCAGCAATGTTTTTCACAAAAGACTGATTTCTTATTGTTGTATTTTAAGAATTATATTATTTTGCAATTGTAAAATTATATTTAGAATCTAAGCAAGTGTGATTTCAGTAAATGTTCTGGCAAGATGCTATAGCATTTACATAAAATATATTTCAGAATAAAAAACTTAACATACATGAATATAGTAAAGGGAAGAGTCACTTTAAGAAAATATTCAACAGATGCAGCAGATGAACATGCACCGAACACAAATTTACTTAAAATAAGGGACTAAGGATGTTCAAAATCAATAATAAGTTGATCATCAGAGCTACATCCTGCTTCAATTGGTGTCATGTAAGGGCACCTCGGTGTATTTGATACACAAATATGTAGCCAGGCATAAATATGGGTCTAAAAATCAAAATGATGTATAATTGCAATTATCAAAGTAAAGTTGAGTGAGTTGAAGCGAAACTATAGTATCTTTGTTTTTATATTCCTTTTCCAGATACAATAGGCACATGCACAACCGACATTTATCCAAATGTATGAACATTTGTAAACACTTCTAACGAGTTTGTTTTATTTAACAATCAGCTTTATGTTATTATAAATATTATTTTGTCAATAGCTCTAGTGGCTTCGTACTTTCAGTTTACATTGTTCTGCCATTTAACTTAACATAATAAGTGACCATAGAACCCACTTCAATGTTGCCTGTGTTTTTTTTTCAATGGATCAAAGGTTTTTTAATAATTATTGTAAATGGAATGTAACGAACATTTTTTAGAAGAAAAAATGCAATTAAATATCAATATTGAAATTAAATCTATATAATCTATAAACAAAAGTGGAAAGCTGTTAAAGTCTGAATTAAACAACTGAAGAACATATCTACCTGGAAGTAGTTTCATCATTAAATATACATCTTGAAACATCCAAGTCATTCAATTGTTTCAATAACCCAGATAATAACATCAAAGTGCCTGTTGTGGTTTAAACATAAGGATGAGGAAATAAAACGACAATAGAAACATTAAATTTGAACAAGCTGAACAATGTACTGGGATATCACATATTGCTTCAGTGAGGCTTTTATTAGAACTGTGCATGAAACACAGCTAACATGGTATGCTAATTACATGATACCATTAAAATACTCTTACAAGAAGTAAGACAAATCTATATGGCATACTGGTAAGTTCCATGTGCTTGGAAGAATTGCAGTATACCATTTAAATGCTCTTAGAAGAAGTTGTAAAAATCCTATTTGTCTTACAGGTCAATTCCATGTGCATGAACAAATTATATTTAATTCGGCTTCAGTCAGAAACATATTAGCCATGCTCTGTGAAAAGGGGGTTTATTGCATGTGCATAAAGACACTTTTCGCCCTGGAAGGAAGGCGAAAGTGTTGAATGTAAGTCTTTAGGTAAAATAAGGAAAACACAAATGGTCCCCTTCTTTAATTAAGCATGCTTAAGTAATAAATGTGTCCTTCACAAGCCCATAAGATTATACTGTACAGTTCATAGTTGATCAGCTAATAACTCTCTTTCCTAATCCAAAGGTTTATATTTCCCTTCAGTTGACACCATGTAGTTGTTGAAGAAGTCCTGAAAGTAAGCGAAGGTGGGTCTGGCCTCGGGCAATAAGTTCCAGCACTTGAGCATTTGCTCGTAATGGGGTCAGGACAGGCAACAGGGCCACCTGTAGGGCGGGGCATGCGGAATCCCTTCTCGACCTGGTTTAGAACCTCGTGACCGTTCATACCTGGGGACGATAGGTAGAGTTACCATTTAACATGAAACATCACGGTAATGCATGGGCTGAGTAAAACACATGGCATTGGCTAAATAATTTATGCACTAGGCAAGTTTTCCAATATAAAAATGGAGTCACCACAAGTATGTACCATAACTATGCTTAAATGTCTAAAATGCTGATGTGTAACATAAGAAAGGAACTAATCTCATTGAAGCTGTTTGATTTTTTTAACATCCTCATAATTGACAATTTCAAATTAAAACTTAAATAGAAAGTTCCCTTTTCATCCGTTTTGTGGTTTATGATAAATTTGACAAAATACATATTTGCAGTGCATAATAGGTAAGCATTTGCTTATAAGGCTAACAAAAGATTAAGAGTAAAGGAAACTGACACAATAATCGTAAGTTATGGACTTTCCATTCAATCAAGCTAAAATTAACAAGCAAATTCATTGAATTGATATCCCCCGCCAATAAATTAATTTTGTGACAGTCGGACCGACAGACAACGCCAATTCTATATCCCTCCGTCTTTGGCGGGAGATAATAAATATAAACTAAAAGAAATGTTTGATTGACTTGCCTGGATATGGTACACGGCCAAAGGTGATTAGCCCATACAGTAAAATACCATATGACAAGATATCTGACTTGATACAGAACTTGCGATTAAATTCAGTCTCGGGGGCAGTCCATTTGATAGGAAACTAATTGACCTTCCTGTTTTATAAACGTAGCTGCATTTTCCTTACAAGCATCTTGAACATAGTGAACATGGGCCAAGAGCATTTATAAACACCTTTACTAATTTTGTCAAAACCACTTTCATAACTGATGCAAATTTCCATCCTCAAACAGACTGTTTTAAGAATTGTTTAATGTTTGATATATTCTTCTTTAAGTTCAGATTTGCGGCTTGAGGGTTTTCACTGCAAAGTCTAGCTTGAATATAGCAATAATGATATCCAAATAACAACTGTCAGTGTAGCAGACTGTAAATTCAGAGCACAATAAATTGGATTAAAAATAAGTGTGTCTTGAAAACAATTTACAACAGGGAAACGTCAAAATAATTTAAATTTAATTTAATAATGTTAAACATTTTTTTGTGGGAAAATATTACTCCTACTGCTGCTGCTTCTGCTACTTCTACTACTACTACTACTACTTCTACTACTACTACTACTACTACTACTTCTACTTCTACTACAAGTACTACTACTTCAACTACTACTACTACTACTACACCTCAACACACACATACGGACAGACGACGGATATCACGGTATCCCAACAGCCTACCACGAAATCATGTTCAGAAGAGCTGAACATACTTTCAAGTTTTACCTACAGCGTACAGGTTAAACGTTTTTCGTGTGCAAGGTTGGCACATGGGCATTAGGAAATAAAACTGACAAAAAACGTGCACGATGTTTGCAACAGAAAAACTCAAAAAGGTAACAAATGTTGTTTTTAAGAAAAACGCACAAACAGTTTAGTTTTATGTCTTTCAATTAGGGCATTCTCCGTCATTAAAAAGCACAACATACTTCTCAATTTGTAGAACAATATTCTCTATTAAATTGATCATAAAACTCATCTTCGTTGAGGCCCACTTTAATGTGTACTATTTTTTGCCTAATAAAAGTCCCTTAAAACAATCTAGATATAACCCACTCTCTGTTACGTTTTTTTTTATAAAATTGTAAAGCTATAATAACTTTTAGCTAGACACATATAAAAACTATTTATCGGTATGAACCTTGCACATGTCTCAACTTAAATATTAGTGTGACCTTGATGGTGGCCTTTCATTAATGGATGGCCACTGGACTAACGAATGACACACTTCTGGTAAATAAGTATTAAAACAATTGCATGATAAATGATGAAGTAACAGCCCAGAAAGCTTTTTTTATCCCAAAATTACTTGTACGTGTCAATGACCATTGAACTAGAAGTCGTTTAGACGACGAGCTAAATACACATGATGGACATTGATGTTTAGTTGCTTCGTTAATTACAAGATTAATGACGAGGTTGCAGCATTGAAATGTTGAGTAATGTACAGATTTGATCGTCGCCCTCTTTTTGTGACATTAAACTTGGAGCTTGGAAGCTGCCGTTTCCACATAGTAAATATGTGTTGTTAAATATTTTAAGATTGCATTATGAATGAAGAAGTTAGTCTTGACAACATGTTGTGGAGCCATTGTTAACCTTTAACCTTTAAGTATAACTTGAACAAAGAGGTAGGGAGACGGTCGGTTAACGTTAACCGCTATTTCCGTATAATGAAAAAGTGTAATAAATATTTCAAAGTGCATGGTGAATGATGAATGTATAGTCCAGACAAGCTGTTTAATGACCACTGTGACGTTTTACATCTAAGTGTGACCTTGACCTTTTGAGGTAGAGACACGGGTTCACGCACATTTAATCGACAATTTTGACTACTATATCGAACTTTCCGCGAGTGTGCTCAACTAATAAGAAGACACCGAAATAAATACAGTTAAATATACATTAATATATATAAAAAAATAAAAATAAATTAATCAAATTATAAAATTTAATCATAACCCTTTAACAAAAAAGTATATGTAATGTCCATTCCAGAATCCAAATGAGGTTATTGCGATTATACTTTCTTTGCATTGAAATAGAATATGGTAGATATAAAAGCTTATAGTGAGACGAATGCAAGGGAAAACTGTGGAACCAAGATGTATGTAAATCAGAATATCACGTGTTGCTATGTTGTTCATCTTATAACTAACCGCGTGTAGTATATAGTAAAAGTACATATAGGCTCACCATAAGTAATACACATGCTAAAGCTCAACAAAATGATAAACTTTTTGCTAGAAGCTTTAAATCTTAGATGCGAGAAAGTTTATCGTCTTGCTACTGTAAACTTGCATGTTTACACAGAGAACTGAAATGAATAGTCGAACATGTTATTTGGTAGTATGCATATTTGTTCATCTTTACATACGCTATATTGTATGACTCCATGTATCTGTCATATTTCTTTTGAATATATGTACTTGACTTGACCAAAGGATTGCCAATAAAGATTGAACTTTTTATTGCCTGCTAAGCAATGAATAATTCCAAGAGAAAGAATTTTAAACAATTTGCCAAATTTAAAGGTACGCAGTCTGATAATTACTTTAAACATCCCTAAAATCTGTTGAAGTATTTTCTGTTTCGTTTAGCTTGATTATAATGGACACCTCGATAATTATTTTTAAATGGGATATTTATTATGCACCAAAAGATTATAATCTAAATTTTGTTTTAATAATGAAACCGTTTTCTTATATGCACAAGGTAAACACACTAGATTAGACAATTTCTCGTATTCAACTAAACCTTATTCGATATTTTCTTCTTGTCTTATTGCTGTGTTATAGTATACACTATTGTTAACATAAAGTGCAGATAATATTACACATTGAAAACATGTCATATTTGATTCGAAACCTTTGAATGATTTTAACTTTTTGAAATGTTATTAAAGACTTACTTTAAAGCTAAGTATTTGGTTTACCTTTATTTCCCAAATGTGTTCTCAAAGTAAAATATGCAATTGCAAAGACTTATAATGACGAATCATGTTTAATGTATCTAGCCTTATATTATGTATATTATATTAATTTATTGAAGTAATTAATTGCAAACAGTTCATCTATGTTAGAGCAAGCAAGATGGATAGGCCTTGCTGCAACGCCATAGGTTTCAATAGCAAAGTTGTCGCCACGGTCAAACTTATCAAGATAAACAATTACCACAGTAAAACAAAATACATTGTTTAATTGCTATACTTAATTTGTTAATGAGTTTCAAATAAAATCTGAGATTTGTTTTCCTTAACTAATATCAAGAAAATAAACATACATTTTGTGTGTGCAACTCCGTTTAAAAAAATATATGTCTATGTTGAATAGCAGATACTAACTCTTTTTCAATGCGTTGCCATCAGTTTGTTTAATTTAGTACTTATTTACTGAAAGGAAAAATGTTGAAATGATACCTGTTTGTTCCAATTTCACTTTTTGGGAAATCGTTTCCCATTTCATTGAACGGCGATAGCTCTTTTGGATAAGACAATGTCACTTTTTTAAACGTGCATTGATCGTTGTTCGTTAATGTCGGATCCGATCGCTCTGTATTTCTCTTCAAACTTTTTTGAAAATATATACTTTTGCTGGAATGTACCTTGTCTTGATATAGCAGAGAAAATTGACAATATTTCATTGATTTCGTCCTTAATTTTTGTATTAGCAGCATGCTTGTCGTTAAGTCGTTTAACCTCTTCATTCTTCAAAGCATTTGCCTTAGTCATAAATGCAAGTTTAGCCTCTTTAATCTGTTTTATGCAACGATTTCCCAAATCTTCTACTTTTTTTAGATATGTCTCTTAGTGATTCTGTGAATTGTTTCTCCGACTTCTTGCATTCAATTACATAAGCTTAATGTTGATATCGAAGGCATTCAGCAATCGTGATACATCGACTAGCTCTGGAATTCTCCGAAAGAAA
>NC_068366.1:74808035-74823035 GCF_020536995.1 Dreissena polymorpha
AAAGTAAATTACCAATTGGATTATTCCACTATAGCATGTATTTTCTAATAAAATATATATTTCTAATGTAACTTGGACCTTGTAATTTTTAACATGAAACATATACTGTAATTAATGTAAATGTGAGGAACATGTTTGCAAAAGAAAAAACACCATCATTTACCGAATTTAATCTCTTTAATCCAACAGTTAATTGAAAACCTATTGTAAACAGAATAAAAAAGAATAATTTGTATTGCTTGAAACTGTTTTTTTAGTAAATATTAATTTTGAAAGATCTTATTATATTAAATTGTTCAAATGACTCATATATAAAAACATATAAAAGACGTATTATGGAGGTACCGATGAATAGAGTTTAAACTATATTTGTTATATACTATTTATATAATGCCTACCTGACAACTGCCTGGTCCAGATTGTAGATAAACCTTCTAGATGGAGAGAGCCAAATAACCCAAACTTCTTGGATCGTATCATAACGAAAGATGTCAACGCTAAAGAAAACATAGAGTACAGAAGTCCACTAGGGAAAAGTGATCATATTGTCGCCCTTGCACTATTGTAAATCGTGTGCAAAATTAAACAAAAATAAAAAATAAAAAGAACTAAAGGAAAAGAAATTAAGGCCATTAAAGATGAACAAGCAAATTTTAACTAGTTCGAACACTTGAAAAGCAACAAAGTAATGAGATGTAGCACAACTTATGTAGCAAAAGCTATGAATTAGTAGACAAATACATACCCTTAGCAGCAAAAAGAATAGATAAACATGAAAAACCGCTTGATAAGGAAACCCTTAATCTTGTAACGAAAAAAAAAACACACACACTCTCAATTGCAAATACATAAAGACTCAAAACCCAGAATCAAGGTAAAAGTACAATAAAGTAAGAAACAAAGTAACCTAGATGACAAAACTGGCAAGAAAGAATAACAAAAGGGGGATACCGGAAGAAGTGAAAACTAATGAAGATTTGGAAACACATAAACCTTAAAACCAAAACAATACAATCTATAGCAGACCTGTGTTCTAACCCAAATGACCCCAAATCTGGAAAAAAACATGAAAAGAAACAACAAAAGCGAACATATTGGCAGACTTCTTCAGTAATGTTTTTATGACCGAAAACAATCATAGCAACAGCATCTCCATATTAGAAAAAAAGCAACAACACAGGTTAGGACAAAGATAATCGTGAAGGGGAAGATATACAAAAAATTATTATAGAATCAAAAAACAGAAAAATCCCATGTCCAAAGAATTAGAATAGACCGAACCATTAAGGCAAATATTTCAATTCTCCATCAACACATGTACAGTTCCAGAATAATGGAAAAGGAAAGATCAGGACTATTTTCAAGGAGCGAAACAAACTATTGCCGAAAATAACAGACTTGTAAGTCTCATCTCATTCATTTGGAAAACATGGAAAACTTAATACGTAACCACATCACACAACAAACGAAAAGGAACACATTTTTCACAGACGCTCATTTTGGATTTCTTGCTGAAAGATCAACAACAGTGCAACTGCTAAAAGTACTAGATGAATTGACATAAAAAGAGGATAATAGATGGGACCACTAAGGGTGTCACGATAGAACCCATTTGATTGTTATTTAAAGTAAATTATTGGGCCTCATTTGTACGGAGCTGTACATTTGTCAAGTTATGTAAGTTTTCAGAGTTGTCCGGTGTTTTTTTTGTTTCTAATACGGTTTTTAACTAATTTTCTGTAAGGCACATTATTCAGTGTGGTATAAAATATATTTTAAGCCAAAACGCCATTAAATACGTTTGGTTTTAATAAACTACGCTCTTCATATTTTTGTAAATTGTTATGTTAGACTTACAAGCCTCACTAATTCACGCTTATACGATATAAAGTGATGTGAACATGATCGGTTCATGTCTATTTGATTGGTCAGTTTGAAAATCTGTTCAGTTCGAGTTCATGAAAAGCACGTTTCTCGCTTTGGCGGTTAATGCTGCCGAGCGATTACAAGTATAAATCGGCAGACGATTTGGCATACACTGACAGTTACAGAATTGCGACTGTATATCACTAGCTGAGGTGTAAGTGTCCGCAATATACGGCATTTTTAGTAACTTAGTTTATCTTCCATTAAAATGGCCTTTTCACGTTTTTGTAAATTAACAAAATAAAAAAAAATTGTTTCCGATCCGCACATTTTCTTTGTAGTTATTATACTTGTGAGGAAGAATAATACTGAACCATGCTTGTTTTTTTACTGGAGCTTTTTAGATCCAGAGTTTATATTTATCAATATAAAGCATTTAATGGCAAACTTCAATACATGTCAAAATCTGTGAAAAGGCCACTTTAACTAATTTTGAATTCTCTCCCTCATTGACAATGAACCTATGCAAATGATGTTTGGAAAGTTCGCAAGTTTGTTTTAAACCAGTGATACTTGTAGACGCTTATGTTATGTTCCCCGTTCTTTAAAAAGACCTGACCGACTTTATTATTATGCTAAATCGGTTATTTTTCGGAATATTTGTCGCCGTTCATTGTGGTAAAATACCTCGTTAAATGATTACCGTCCTTGCTACTATTTTCGAAAATTTCTTATGACAAAACCCTAACATTTCTCAATTAACTGTCTTTAAATGTTACAAATCCAATACTTGTAAACTCTCTCCCTCATTGAGAATGAACCTACGCAAATAAAGTTTGGAAAGTTCGCGAGTTTCTTTTAATCCAGTGATACTTGTAGACGCTGATTTAATTTGCCCCTTTTGAAAGACGAAGCCACACTTAAAGGGGCCTTTTCACGTTTGGGAAATTTACAGATTCGCAAAATTTCGTTTCAGTTATGATATTTTGAGAGGAAACAGTAATACTGAACATTTACCATGCTCTAAAATATCCATTTCATTCATCCTTTGACGATTTGAAAACATGAAAATTATAAAGCGTTGCAACACGAAACGATTGAATAATTTGGAAAGTTCTGTTGTTGTCGTTATAATTTGGGAATCTACGAGGATTGCTTATATAAGAAAAAAATAAATCCGCTAATAGCATGAGCACGGATGGTCGACTGGTCTAAGCGGGAAACTTTTTACTCCAATACTCCAGGGGTCAGTGGTTCGAGCCCAGTTGATGGTTACATTTTTCCCATTTTTTAAAATTGTATTCCTGTTTTTTTACTGGAGATTTTAAGGTCCAATGTTTAAATTTATCAATATAAAGCATTTAATGACTAATACTTTCCAAAATCTGTGAAAAGGCCCCTTTAAAAGATCAAAGCGATACACTAGTGCGTGTGCATTGAGCGTGCCTATTTATAAAATGACACTTACTCTTTATCAAAAGGTCACGCGTTCTTGGTATTGTTTTAAACGGGTTGTCGGTCGATACAAATATACTGATGTTTTTTTTTCAAAACCCTTTAATTACAATTTTGAGGTTCCGTATCCGCTGAAGGGACCTTTTCGCCGATTTTGGCAGATATAGAAGTTTGTCCTTAATTGATTTATATTGATAAATGTAACAAGAATATAATTAAAGAAAGAAAAAGTGCTATATGAGCATCTGCAAGACTAAAGGGCGTCATACTCGTTGACAGGACCTACGTCACCTCGTTATTATGCGGCGATACGGGAACCGTTTACACCAGTATAATGCCGGTAACGTGATACTTCACCAATACATTCTACTTCAGGGCATAGTGTGCTCGGCGTTCGACAACATTCTACTTCCGGCAGTATGCTCGTCGTTTGACAGAACACTATTTCCGGGCTTGATGAAGCTCGGGTTATCTGCAGTCTACTTCTGGGCTTGATACAGCTCGGAGTTTGCTACTTCGCAGAACACGTCTTCCGGGGCTCACTTCCGGCTCTGGTCATTGACGGCTGGGCATTAGTTGGGGTCGTGAATCTCAATACTACTCCACCACTTTATCTACTGTTCGACTACATCTACCGTTCGACTACTACTACTTCTACAACATCTACCGTTCGACTACTACTACTACTGATGTGATCTACTTAGACTACTACTTGATACACCTACCGTTCTACTACTACTAAATCTACCGTTCGACTACTTAATCTACCGGTCGACCATTTCATCTACGAACCAACATTTACATAATAATTGGAATTTAGTTTTAAATGGCAATAAACTTTGATACTTTGTTGTTACTTCTTTTCATTGGCAAATAGTCTTATCATATTGTAAATTTTTTTTATTTTATTTTGTAAAACCAACAATATTTATGACTCGCGTTTGTTTGTATCTGGATCTGGAAGGGTTATTTCGCTGGGTAGTCACAGCTTATGTCGTCCTGACCGTTGGCAATTAAGAGAAAAACATTTTCTGAGACTAACACTATTATGGAAAACTTAAGCCCTGAAAATAAATCAATGCAAAATAAGATAATTTTAAGTAAATTCTATTTAATTTGAAACGTAGCGCCTGAAAAAACAACCTGAATACATTTTAGTAGATCAAAGACAATTTACTCATAATTACGTAATGTTTAAAACGTAAATTTGATCTATTATTGTCTAGTTTAAAATAGTCTGAACTACTGTTGAGTATATAAATATGAAGTGTATATACATTTCAACGTGTCAATGAGACTTCTCAACTGCTCAAAATAACCACCTTCTTTTGACTTTTTGCCACATGCAAACAAATAATGTTTTCCTTATAAATTCTACCACAATTTCCCCAAAATTGGACCAAGTTTGCTAATAAAATCAATCAGACATGTTATACAGCGATAAGTCTGAGAAAAATCTGATAAAATACATGAAATGAAAGATAAAGTAATCTGTTCTTTTAAGATTTTGCAAGGACTGTAATGTAACTCTCGTTATGACTGGTCGAAAATAAACATATTACGTTAATACTTGGATTGTTGACCAATCAGAACGAGTCATTTTCAGAAGGTAATTTTCTGCAGTTTGACTTTTAAGATAAATTTATTGATACTGAAAGTATGCAAACATGATTTTAGTCGGAAATAAACAGATAAAATATTAATAAGAGTGTCATATACTCGCTGAGCATTATTTTGAAAGGTTTGTTTATACTTGTTTAATAACCTCTAAATTACGATGCCTGTTACATAAGAACAAACTAAAATAAAAAACATTTTTTTTCTATTTTAGGAAAACATTTCTTTGTTTTTCAGAGAAATATGTACCTGTGATTCATTTGCAAGAAACTTATACGCGGATTGTTTTCTCCAAAAATAAAATAAAAGCACCAAAGGTCAGAAAAACCTGTTGCAACCCTGACCAGGCAAACTATCTTAGGTTTACTGAAACTCATGTAAATTCAGATACACTCGCTTTTTATTTCAATAACTAGGTTTAAAACAGAAAAAAGAAGTAAAGCAACTTATAAAATATATTTGTTAAATGCCTTTTTAATGTGTTCCCCCAAATAATATTACAATTAAAAAGGTAATAAGTAATACTTATACATAGATTAGTGTAAGTGGAACATGCATGTACAAGAATTTCAACTTAACATTTACTTGATTTTAACAACAAATCTAAGTAGAAATTTTAAGTATGGACTTTGACAATGTAATAATGTGTTTAGCTTGTGAGTCGTCTGTGTCTTGAAATGAAAATCCTTAATGATTCAATATAAACAAACATATTTGTATTTATGATTTCACAATTATATCGTATAGTATGTTTTGATCAATGATCAATCAGTTTTAGTTAAATTCATAGATTTTTGCTTTGCTGTAAGTAAAGTCCATTGCGGCCCAACTTTGTTATCACGCTAATTAAAACTGCTATCACAGAAATCGCAGTAGTTTTCCATAAGTATGAAACTATGAAGATAACATTAGAATACGTTTGTTTTAAACATCAGGGACTGTTTATTCACTTCGTCAGCTTGAATCCATGTGTTCTGTAAGTTTTAATACATGATTCTAATCCTATATAAGATGCACCAACAGTATTATGACAATTGTAAAATATTATACAAACAATCAATTAAAATGGTAAACTTGGTAATTATTTCATTATTGCATGAAGTGATTTGTTTTAAAATGTCTTTTTTTCCTTGCACTGTAACAATTATGCGAGCATTCTATCGCACTGTATGGGTAGCTATATTTGATAGTTATAGCAATACAAAATAATATTCCATCTGCAAGTAAACAATATTAGGCCTTACGCTTATGCATTTCAAGTGATTAATGTTTCTTTCTAACTCTTCTCGAAAAAGAGCATATAACGCACATTACCCAGAGCGTTATTTGCAACGTATTAATTGCATATTCAATGCGCCTTTACAACATTTATGTATATACTGTGTACTGTTTCTGTATATATTTACAAAAAGCAGTATTACTTCGTTTGACAATATACTTAAAATACTTAAATGTACTTAAAAGGAATTTTAAGTATTTATGCAGACTAAATACAGATAAAATAAACCGGTAAAAAAGATTGTATTTTCTGCATTTTCGAGACTGTTAAATAAGCATTTAATGTGCATAAAACGCAAAAAGAATACGCATTTAACGCAAAAAACGATGCCGATACCGCTACGCAAAACGCGCATTAAAATCATTTGGGAACATATTTTTCCTGGTAAAAAACGTTCTAGCAAACTTGGCTATTAAAATCACTTGATTGTGTTACTTGAGTCTGAGAAGAGGTGGTTATGCATTGGTATTGTTCATATATGTTGCCAATAAATGTGTACTTGCATAAATTAATTCTCAAACGCATGAGTGCTTTCTCATTTCAATTGAAATCCTGTAATTAACAACAACAAATGAGATGCGATGTTATTTTTTAGACCTTTTTGTGAAGGAATGTAAACATATAACTATGCTTCCGTAATTAAGTTATTGTGGTGGCATTTAGTTCGATGAGTACGCAGATAAACTACTTTTAATTCATGGGACAATACAATAATGAATAATAAAAAATAAAGTTATACATATATAATGAAGTATGTTTATTGTTTATAAGAAAAAGGTTAAGGTGGCATAGTTGATATGATGTCCTCCTAGTTATCAAAAGAATCCGGGTTTAATACCAACTGGCGCTAAGTGTTTTCAATTTATTCTCTTACGGTTTTTTAGCAGCTTATTTTAAACATGTTAAGCTTAAAAAAAGTTCCTTATTCTTTATTTGAATTAGGAATTCGGAACTAGGAAAATGAAACCAACTTACTCGCCTAAATGTAAACACGATCAACAGAAGACACTGGATGAGTTCCAAGCAATACACTGAACCACAATACAGATGGTGAAATGTTTTCCGATGTCAACAGAAAGGAAACTTATTGCCAAATTATTACAACTGCATTCGTTTGGATATTTCTTGTCAGTAAGGTGGTTCATAGCAATGTATTAATTATATTGAAATGGAGGTCGACAGATACCTTTACAAGATCTTCTAATAATATTATGGTGTTTATAAAGTTCCTTCGTTAGTCTTACATTAAAATATTCTAAACAATTGTAACGATCTTTATGATCCTTCGGACAATCTCATTTTGGAGAGACGCCGCGTGGAAAAGTGATACTGACGCAGTATGCGGGCATTTAGCAAAAGACATTAGCGAGGCCCTCAGTCGACACGTCAGCGCAACTAAACGCTCGCGGCGTTCTCGCCTGTCAAAGAAAGGTTTGCACTGCCTCACAATCCACACATTGAATAAATAAATGCCTCCCGGAAAGATTGAACATTAAAAAATACAATAGTGCCTTGGTGGCGCTCACCTGAGTTCATGGACACACATCTTTGGCGACTTTAAAGGGATGATGGTACGAGCTGAAGTAAAAAGTAGGACGTGCTGATTAAGAAATTGGTCCACAGGGCACGAATGCCTCTACAGTATCCGTTTGTCAAGTGTGACCTTGACTTTTGATGTAATGAGACGATACACACGACACTCAGCCTCCCTATTGTTGTCATTTCTGTCTAAAACTTTAAATGATGAACGAACATAATCTTATTTGGCCAAATTTGATCAATTACTTCCAAGCGTGACCCCGACCGATGAGGCATGAGACAGGGTTTTAACATGATATGCCGCATCCTTATAATTTTCATAATAGGTAGACTACTACAGGTCTGATTTAAAAACAAAGGGCTTGCTAGTCATGTTGCAAACTTTCACAGAAACTTTGCAACAATTGCCTTGTTGTTACAAATAGATTTCTCTTGGACATACAGAGTAATTAACTGAAGGGTTATGATTTTCAGTGACAACATTGGATAAAGCATGATTATCCCCTCTAGGAAGACAATTCAAAGACACTGTTTAAAACGGGCCTTACTTGACATGTCTATTGCTAGATTGTTTGGCTGTAAGTGATGTAACATTTTTGGAAACAATAGCAATTTTCTATTCATCTGAAATCGCATAATGGTCATCCTGGGAAATTATCAAGTCACGTATAAGTCTTATAACATTAGTGCCCACAATTACAGGACAATTTCAAATAAAAGATTTATCTTTGATAACTAAATTTGGCACATCAAAAGCAATATTTGACATAGAAGAAACGCATTTGTGTCTTCTATATACCATCATTACTTTAGCAAAGAACCATCTGCTGTACTAAGCTTCAAATCTATGGGTTTTGAAGGTAAAATGTCAGATTTTTCACTCGAAGAGTTTAAACCAGTTTTAGAAATAGTGGTTACCATAGAGTAAATCATTGCTGTAAACAGACAACCATTGATACTTATTTTGCTATTATTAAGTTCACCCACTAATCTGAAACGCAATTTGTGATTGCCATTTTGTTAACCAGCCTCTGTTTGGTCTCCATCAGACGCAGTTATACATTTGGGTCATTCTTTTCATAATTGTGTTTAGGTGGCTATTTAAAAAAATTTTTTTTAGCACATTTGCTGTTGACCTATATGTGTGACGGTGATCTTACATGTACGGAGATGGTTGTTTTACACATGTAATGATGTTTTACTTTTGCGCTAAGTTATTTTAAAATCCCTAACTATGTGGCGAACATATGGCTGAGGCAGGGAGTTTCAAACTGCTTGAGGCAAGGGGATGGATGAAAAACGCGATACGTCCTATGATGGTGTACATTTGTGCTATTGACAGGGAAATCGAAAAAATAAATTATGTTGCATATCTTCTGCATGTCCTTGTGATGCACACAATCATTGAAATTAATAAAAAACGATTTGTACAGACAGTTACAGGTATTTAATACATTATTATAAAAATACCAATTTACATGACATGTTATTCTAAATTGATAATATAATTAACATAAATTTATATATCTAAAAAGGCAACACTTGGAATATATACAATACAAAATGATATGAACTTTAAAATGTCCATTCGCAAGTGACCAAGATAAACCCAATATTAATGTCAAACATTTTATGAAAGTGCTTTAAAAGCATATATTTGTCTAGCAGCAAGGCAAAACTTTGTAATTTGTATTTAAGAGAAAAGAAATCTCAAGCCACTCAATAATTTTTTTTTAGACATCTTCAAAACTCTTTATAAACATCTATACCTAATTAATTATCATATAGTTGATAGGTAGATCAGCTACAAGGAACACTTATCAAAAAATAACATTTCTGACTGGTCCTCGTATAAGTCAAAATAAAATCACACATTTCTAGTCATGATTCTACCATTAAAATTATATTTACAATACATTTGCAAGTTTTATCTTAAAGATCTTTTCAGTATAGTTTATTACATGCATAGGTCATCGGGTTTATAGCGTTAAACTTAATTAATATTTTCTCTCTGACGGTCGTTTCTTGTTTGATTTTATTTTAGCAGTCACATAAACAACCAAGCTATGTAATATGGATCTTTTACACCCATTATTGCTGCTTCTTCCTGTATTTGCTCGATGATGATCTGCAATATTAACTTAATGATGCTATATTATTCCTAAAAAAGTTGTAACTCTGTTGCTCTGGTCTCTTCCCTACCATTGACTAATTAAATGGTAATTACATTGAATGCGTGTTAATTCCCTCGTATTATTATTAAATTTGTGTTGCAATGCTATGAGGTTAACTGTTATTTACACGTATATGTATCATGAATATTGCTGGTACAAGTGTGAGGTTAAGCGCTCTAAAACCGGTTTAATCCCCCAATGCTTTGCATTGACCGTTCCAAGGCGGTGACCCTAGCTTTATTCTTATATGTGTGTATGGTGTTCAATATTGTGCTGTTTTGTACTGTTTTGCATATTCACTTGCCTTAAATAAAGGACCAACTAATTGTATATAATGAGAATGCAATACTGCTCCAGCAGCAGGAGTTTTACTTCTTTATATTATTTAGAAACAAAAATCGTATGCTGCACGGTCCAAGTCACATTTTAAACAGGCTATCAAGAAACAAAAGGATCTAAAAACCTTCCGCAGTACTTTTTAAACACTCCCTGACATGCAGCTTAATAGCATGACATAAATGCAACAATGTTGCAACGGCTCTACAATTAGAGAGGTAACTGCACTCTAGCACACAATCCTGCTAACCAGTTGCAAACAACAACTTTATATCAAACAAATGAAGAAAAAAGAAAATTGAGAAAATGTTTATTGCATAATTTGAAAATGGTGAAACGTGAAATGAACTACATCAAAGACTATAAATAACCAAAACTACATGTATAACATCCACATATAACAAATGTCAAACACTGTTAAAATTGTTCAATACACTATACAAAATATATATATGCACAATATGCAATAACACATACTTAAATTGTGTACATATTTTGGTTCAAATAAAAGAACATAAAATGAGGCATAAAACATCTGAACCTTATTCTGAACCCATTTTCACCTGGCTTCCTGATACTAAAACATAAACTCATTATATTGTATTTTACCATCGTTCAGAAGCCTCGGTCCAGTATTCAAAAAGCTTCTAAGAGAAATCAAATGTTGTTCTTGAAGGAACATTGTTTTCTGGGTTCTGTTTATTGTTTCAAACATTTCTTGTGTGAAAGGACATAAATAAAAACACAAGAGAAATTATTAAGTATATGAATTTAAGGAATCTCGTGTTTTCTCTAAGTGGCCTTGTAAACATTGGCCCATACGCAGCTACCAGAGGCACTTACAACAAATATACGGAAATAACGTATATATTTGCTTCAAACAGATATATTACACATTTTTACAACATTGTTATTCTCAATACCTAATTTACTTTTACATATTAGCCATATTTCTTTTCTAGTACATTGATGCACAATCATTATCAAATAATATTATGGTCCTTACCCATGATGTATGTTACACGATTTCAAGCCATAATTAAAACATCACTTATTATACTGATTACAATATTTGGGCAATGGCGTGTTACAACAAATCGACATTTTTATGTTATCATAACAGACCTTTATTAAACTTGTGAAGATATATGTTCCACTAGTGTAGGCAAAAAAAAATACAATTAAATGCAAACGCGATACAAAATGAGGCATAACGTGATGACACAAAATAAAAAAACAGAATAAAGTAATGAAAATGATTGTTTTGATCAACCTTTTACCACTATGGTGAAATAATCCATGAAAAAAACTAAAAGTAATCTAATAATAAAATAATATTTTGTTTACTTGAAAGCTAGTGATAACCTTTGATCAAATATTTTCTTATGACACAGCTTATGAATGTGGAATGTTCACTTATTGTAGCTTGACAAGGCATAATAAAAATCATTGGTTGCTTCAAAACCAGAGCAAACAAAATATATTCCACAATTAATCTTTATAATGAGCGATACAAAATTTGTAAAAACATTTAAATAACCATTAAGGAACTGTTGGAATACTAGCTGTTTAAATACTGGCGTTACCAATAGAATGTTAAAAAAAAATCATCATGGAACAAAGTGTTTTTATTTTCTTTTTAAACTTCACTACCATTATAAACGTTTCAATCCGCTCGTATAGGAACAATATAATGCTCTATAGAATGTTGATCATTCATATCCAATTTATACAAAACTGTTTGTACTAGCTGAACAATATTCAGAGTGATGGAATATTGCTTGTGTGAGACTGTTATAAGCACTGTGCACGAAACACAAGTTACATAGTATGCTTAGTACACAATATCATTAACATGCTCTTACAAAGATTTGTATAAATATATATGCCATACCAGTAAATTGTGTGTGCTCTGAAGAATTGCACAATATCTTTAAAAGGCTCTTAGAAGGAATGTTAAAAAATCTATATGAGATACCGTTAAATACAATGCATAAATATTAAAGAAGTCTGGTATAAAGGCGGACGTGCTCAATGGAAGTCTTTTGGTAACAAGGGAAGAAACTAGTGCAACGTTTTAATCAAGAGGGCTCAGGCGCAGAATTCCATATTCCTTAGAATTATACTTTGTTGTTCCTAGTTGATTGGTTATGATTCTCTGTCTTAATCAATAGTCTCGTACCTCCTCTCTGCATACGACATATAGTTGGTGAAAAAGTCCTGAAGGTACGCGAAGGTAGGTCGCTCTTCGGGTGATCGGTCCCAGCACTTGAGCATATGCTCGTAGTAAACTTCAGGACAGGGGATTGGGCCATCCGTAGGAAGAGGCATGCGGTAGCCCTTATCAACGAAGCTCAACACCTCTTTATTTTTCATACCTGGGGACAGAAGGTAAAGTTACCTTGACACATGATACATCACAGTTATTAATGAGATTAGTAAAATAGCATGGCATTGGCTTTACAATTTCCATAGTAGGTAGAAGCAGTAAAGTGATAACTCCGCTAACATTTTCACGAATCATTGGGACATTAATCATCTTATATCATATTGGTTTTGTTACAACTTGGTTTTTCTTTTTAAATTCCAATATAAACTAATTGTTCATCCTTTTTGTGGTTTATGAAACGTTTTGCAACATACATATTTGCAATGCGAAATGTGTTACCATTTGCATATAAGTCACAGTAGTTCCAAGAAATTTAATCTAGAATGTCTCAGTAAGTCATGGACGTTCGTTTTAATTTAGCTTAAATAAATAAGTATAAGCTGAAACGAACAAGATATGTTCTATTGACTTGCCTGGATATGGTTCACGGCCAAAAGTGATTAACTCATAAAGGAGAACACCGTATGACCATACATCTGACTTGATACTGTACTCTCGGGAAAATGCTCCTTCAGGGGAAATCCATTTGACGGGAAATGCTTCACCTGAAACGCAATCTTAAAATAACATATCAGAAACACTCTCATTACAAGTTATATGCATGTCTGGGTTTGCTTTGTAAAATACTATAGTTTTTACTACTTTTGAACTTTT
Organism: Dreissena polymorpha; assembly: GCF_020536995.1. Lineage (NCBI taxonomy): Eukaryota > Metazoa > Mollusca > Bivalvia > Myida > Dreissenidae > Dreissena > Dreissena polymorpha. The sequence goes on from NC_068366.1 coordinate 74,821,345, forward strand.
TAGCAGAATTTTAAAATAATTTAGCAAAACCTCGCATAGTTAACAACATACTCATGATATATCATAAATAAAATCAACATGCTCTTTTAAGCAAAAAAGTTTAATTACTTAACATGTGATATGTCAGTGCGATACTTGGATACAAGTGTAATTCTTTGCTATGAACGAGCGGAGAATGACAAATCAATCATTTCATCCATCCTAGCTCGAGTAAAATTATAAGGTTTTCTCATTTCACTCAGGCTCAATATAAGACCGCTTTGCATATTCTTTTTTATAAAATATGCACATAAAAATTTGAAAAGTTTAACAATAGATAACAATTGATGGAATTAAATAAAATCATATAATCCTTCGACAAAGATGAAGGCAGCAGAAAATAGAGCACTATTTCCCCACGAAGATAACAAGCGACAAATGCGTTCTCACATAATGTTATTTTTTGTGACTTTAAACAAAGCTCGATTTTTTTGTATCGTCTAAACGCATGTTATATAAAGAAAATGTGTTAATTTAAATGTAACTTGTAAGATCGAATTTACACTTTATTAGTGGTCATTTAAAATAGTTATAATCAATCTTCGCGGGTGGCTCCACCATGGCAATGATATTACGATGTTGTACTGAAATTAACAAATATCCTGTATGTTATGATAACGATTTGATTTTTGTTAGGAAATGATTGGTGTCGTTTGTTATAAATTATTAAAGTTTTCATGTATCGCAAGAATAGCAGGCAAGTAAATGTGATGAAAAGCGTCTGAAATCAATTTACGTTAAGATCGATTCACCCCAACTGAATGTCCGAAAAAAGCAGAGGCATTTTGTTTTAAATACAACTAATTACCTTGTGTCAATCACTAGTCCAAGTAATGCTTAAACTAATATTGAAGCTAATTACCATTAAGAAGTATACATTCAGTGAGAACGATTGCAACGTCACCAGTGTGTTTACTTTAATATGTAAAACATGAACTAGAAAAACAATGTGATAATGCAATGGCCTCTAATAATGTTTGTCTCACTTATGTCCCCTTTATAAATATTATCCTGAATGATGCGACGAGCAAGCTCGAAGTCTGCGATCTTGATTTCATTATTCGTCCCAACCATAACCCTCATCGCCTGAAGATCGCGGTGTATACAGTTATTTGTCTCAAAATATGCCATGCCATCAGCGATCTGGAAATAAATCAGAAATTTATTAACAAGAGAAACCATTACGTCTAATCATTCAGAGAAAAAACTATCGTAGTTTGTACACTAATGGAATGTCTATATATAAAAAAATTAAAATAACTAAATAAATAAATAAATATATATATATATATATATATATATATATATATATATATATATATATATATATATATATATATATATATATATATATATATATAAATAATACACATATAAATAAATATTAATACATGATATATATATATATATATATTATTTATTAAAATATTATACAGGGGCGTTCCTGAGGCTATTTCAGCTATACGCACGATCGAGCAACGAAGCTGCGAGTGAGGGGTAGGTGCGGAAGGGGGTCTCCCCCTCCTGCTAGGAGGGGGGTCTCCCCCAAGACAATTTTGGAAAAATAATTGCAGATGGTTCGTTTTGGTGTTATCTTTCAGCAAGGTTTTGGCAATTTTATTCATCAATTTCTTGCTTGAACAAGACCGATA